>NW_028280702.1:0-21911 GCF_059751315.1 Micrasema longulum | reverse complement strand
TCAATCACTCGCAGCATTCGGATATTTACGCGCCAACGCATAGGGCAAATACACCAAGCCATTACCCTGATTTAAATCAGCAACATGCAAGGTTTTCACCCTTCCCAAATGCGCTTTTAAAGGAGCAGAGAGCGTGGTGGGCAGCATCGTTACCCGATCTTTAAAGCCTTTACCATCACGAATTAAAATTTCTCCGCGCGTAAAATCCACGTCTTTAACACGCAGCCGCAAACACTCCATAATGCGCATGCCAGTGCCATACAACAAACTCGCAATTAACCATGTCGTGCCCTCTATTTTTTGCAAAATTGCCTGCACCTCACTGCGCTCAAGCACTACCGGCAACCGTTTAGGCACTTTTGCGCGCGCCACGTTTTCGAGCCACGCTAAATCCGTTTCGAGCACCTCTTTATACAAAAACAAAATTGCACTCTTTGCCTGATTTTGTGTAGAGGCTGCCACCCGCCCCTGCACTGCCAAATACGTTAGAAATGCCTCCACCTCTGCCGCTCCTAAATCGCGTGGATGCCGCTTGCCAAAATGTAAAATAAAGCGCTTAATCCAATCAACATAAGCTTGCTCAGTACGAATACTGTAGTGCTTGAGGCGAATTTTGCCCCTGACTTGATCCAGCAATTTGGGGGGCGTAATTTTTGATAGGTCATCCATAATTTTTAGGATAGACTAAAAACAATTAACTTGCTGAAAAAATGAACATTTTAGAAAATACAAATTTTTTAGGGAGCCTAAAGATGCAAAACAAAGCATCTTTTAGGATCCCTATTTCACGTTAGGCGTCATGAGCAACATTGTTCCAACAGCTTTCCAAGTTCAGCTTGCTCGCCTCTTCGGGGCTGCCTCGCAAGAAGCAGTCGCTCAGTCGCGAACACCCGCGCAGTGGAAGAAGACCCTTCAGAAAGTCCTAGATGAGCTGTATCGGTATGCGCAAGCGAACATCGAGACCGATGAACTGCATTGGCTAATGATCTGCACCGCCTTCGCATCTGCGCACGAGTCGCTGAAAGAAGAGTCCTTCTGGCCTGGCTACGTCGAAGGCCTCATCCGTCTAAACTTGCTGGTGCTTGGCGACTACCCGGACCATCGCAAGCGAAAGACCGGCAAGAAGAAGGCCGAGCACTATCACTTGTCGCGGCTCCGGGGCCTCCACTATCTCCAGAATCAAGACCAGAAGCTCAAGGTCATGCTCGCTGCCCAAGCTGCAGGCTTTCCGAAACTATCGGCACCGCCGCGTACTGCCCTGTCGGAGTTCAGGGCCGAACACGGCTACGAGGCAAGCTACCGCGACTTTATGCGTTGGTACAAGAAGTCATACCCTCAAGACTATGCGGCTCTATTTTGAGATGACGCCTAACCCTTCCATCGAGGGGATGCCCAAAAGGCTACGCCTTTTGTGCACCCCTCATGTCAAACGTTAGGGCGCACATGAACCTACGGTCACTCGTAATAACATTTCTGGTCCTCATCATCGCCACTATGAGCTTTGCGTTCATGACAACTCTGTTCATGCCCAAGCGCTGGCTGGACATTGGGCCAGGTCAGGAACGTTCGGCCGTACATGCCGTCCTCGGAGTTCCAGATGCCAACTACTCAGAGAAGGGATTCGACGGTTGGCATAACCCATTCGGCATTGGAGCGTCGATTCTCATCGTTAGATACGACGAAAGCCTCACTAGAGTCGTCTCAACCAAGGTCGAAACGAAATGGGGCACCGAATACCGTGCCTGGGTGCAAGAATACAAGCACCGCCTGAGCAATCAAACTGCTCCTGTTCAGCGCTAGCGTCACCAGCACGCAGGAAGCCAGCACCCTAACCCTTCCTTCAAGCGGGGCGCTGCGCCAAAACGCAGCGCCCTTAATTCAAACATTAGGGGTCTTTCTAATAATTTGTTTGTTTTAATTTATGGGTTTTAAATGTAGCTTGCCTTTTCTTGTTGCACTTTTAGAGCTTCTGGCATCTTATTGGCGGCTGGGTGTGCGCCCAAAACCTTTGTTATCTATTGAGAGTTGCAATTATTAGTTTGTGCTTTGAGTGTTTAACGTGTCGCCAGCAGTGCAATTTTGTTAAGCTCAATCATTCACTCAAAATTGAGGTGGGTTTATGTGCAATATCTTTAATAACAGTAGCCACCCTAACCCTTCATTCAAGTGGGACGCTGCGCCAAAACGCAGCGCCCCTTAATTCAAACGTTATGCGCCATCGCTTCAGGATGAAATGACGCAACGTATCCTGGGTAATAGTCATCAACCGCGCATGTACCGACTTCGATTACAGTTTTACCTGTTACCACATCAATCAGCTCAAGCACGTCATCCTCATCGCTGTATTCGCCTTTTGTCCGGTGGCGACCAATCACCTTTAGCGGCTCAAATACATTTTTCATTTCAGCGTCTTCGCTTATCGCAAGCTCCCTCATGCTGCTCCGGTAGCCATCGTCTGGGTCTTCGGTTGCGATGTAACATTTACCGTCCAGCCGAAAGCGCATCACTTGACAAGCTTCAAAGGCATCGCCCCACGTTTTTACCTGTTCATCCGAAAAATCAACTGCATCGAGCATATGCTCGCCAATCAAATCTTTAAGTTCCATGTTTATCTCCGTAGTAAAAAAGTCGCCTAACCCGTCACTCAAGCGGGACAGCTTCGCGCCGCTTAGCTCCCACGTTAGATTTGCTCATTCAAGGCATCTCATGAATCAAGAAGAAAGAGAAAAGGCGCTGGCAACGCTCCAAGAAACATTTGAAAAGCCAGGCGGCAAGCAAGCCTTCCGTTTCATCCTCAATGTACTTAGTGCCACTCCAATTGTAGGAGGTGCAATTTCTGGTGGCGGCGCGCTCTGGGCAGAGCGTGAGCAATCAGCCACTAATGCTAGTTTTCTTGAATTGGCAAAACTCACTAATGCTGAAATCGAAAATATATATGGGCAACTTAGAAGTCTTCTAAAAACCCCAAGCCATGCCTCCCTATCCCTTCTTCTAGGCGAGGTCTTTGGAGATGAAATCGCAACAGAGCTTCTTCAAAAGCAGCCTGCTGAAATAGCAGTCATACTCAACCCAGCAACAATATCTGAGTTTGAACCTCACATTTCAAATAAGTGGGTTTCACTGCAATCAACCGGTAGCTTATGCTCAATGGGCGCTGGGAATAGGGTCGGCAATCATTTCGAAGAACTAAAGCGCCCGTACGGTCTAGGCAACGGCTTTGTTCTGAGAGTCCACTTACGAAGTGGTTCGCAAATCTAACAACTCAATCAAGCGGACGGCGTACCGCCGCCGCTTATTTCCAACGTTAGGTTTCGAATGATCTCCGGTTCCATATCAGCATCCGACTACCTCAATGCCCAACGGCTTCATCGAGCAAAGTCAGTACGTTGGTACTACGCTACCTCTGGAATTGCCATCGCTGTTGGTGTTATGACCTATTTCTTCTACCAGCAGAAGCTAGGCTTCATTATTGGCTGTGCTGGAGTTGGTGGCCTAATCGGCGAACTAGTTATGTCGCTGCTCTACCTTCCTTGGAAGGTCCACCGCCTTCACCACCAACAAAAGGATCTCGCGCGCCCATTTACCTATACGTGGGATAGTGAGTTTCTTGAAGCCAAGGGTGTCAGCGGGCAATCAAAGCGCCAATGGAGTGACTATGCAAAGAACAAGGAGAATGAAAATCTGTTTCTCCTTTATCACTCGGACGTACTCTTTGAAATGTTCCCCAAGACTTGGTTTCAAGATCAAACCCAAATCGCCGAGTTTCGGAGCTTGGCGCACCGTGCGGGGAAAACCTAACATGGCATTCAACCTCGCTCCCTTCGGTCGCTGGACGCTGCGCGATAAAGCCGCGCAGCGCCGGTTAGCTCTACGTTAGGCCTTGTACTCATGCCGTTCGAAAAAAGTAAATGCACGAGCGAACTTCTCAAGGAGATATCTGCTCCACCTGCCCTAGAAAAGGAGATCGGCGAGACTTGTATCGTAGAGAGGAGTAAGAAAGTAGCACTGTTTGTGCATCCCTTTGATCACTCTACGTACCCCGATCAGTCATTCACTCTCGTAATTAATGGCCAAATGTTTCGAGTGTGGGAGATAGTAGTAAGCACCTACGATGACTGTAGAGTGGAGGTATATGTAAGCAAAGAAACTGAGCACTTTGAAGACAGTGCTCTCATAAGTCTGGTGCGCAGTGCATTCTCGGTTCTTCGTAGCGCTGATGCGTCCACGTTGCCGATCTTGGTGAAAAACCGCACGCTTCCTCCAGAACCTCCCCGTGACCCGGAAAAGATCATTGCGATTCTGAATAAGTTTCACAACCTAATGCCTCAAGGAATGGAGGTTTCATACGTTCTTCCACACCTCTTCGTTCCCTTTCTGGTTAGGCCAACGGAACTTGAAATACTTATAAAGTATGGCCGAGAGACTGCATGGAGTGGTCTTGAACCTGAAGCGAAGGAATTCTTCCGTGAAACTCTAGAGCGCCTTGATAATGCAAACTGATAGGCCTAATCCTGCAGTTGAGCGGAGCTGCGCAAAAAACCGCGCAGCCCGCTCACTTCCACGTTAGGTGCTTCGTGGAAAATCCGATAACCGGGTTTCATCTTGATGAAGAAAACCATTGGGTTGCAGAATTAAGTTGTGGTCATTTTCAGCATGTACGCCACAATCCGCCTTGGCAAGAAAGACCGTGGGTTGTCACGGAAAGTGGTAGAACTGGTATGCTCGGTTTTAATTTAAATTGTAAAAAATGTGACGCTAATTTACCGCCAGACAAGAAATAAGTATGGCTATCAGTTTCCTGCAAGGCGCACCTAACAAGTCGCTCAAGCGAACAGCCCAAACCGGCGCTGCTTCGCAGTATTGCGCCGGTTCGGCACGTTGCGCGCTTTGCGCTCCACTCTGCCCCTTAGCTCTGCGTTATGCCGCAAAGGTGGCCTGAAATGGCGTCAGCTTTTTCTCATGCGATAGTCGCAATGGCCATAGGCAAGGTTGTCCAGCCAAAGGAAGCCCCGTGGTGGTATTGGATACTCGGAATCTTTTTGTCTGCTGCGCCGGATCTGGATGTGATTGGTTTTTACTTCGGCGTTCGTTACGGCGATGTGCTCGGTCATCGTGGCTTTACTCATTCTTTTGTTTTTTCGGCAATTTTGGCAGTTCTTGTCTCCTTGGCGCTTCTAGGCCAGAAGCAGGTTCCTTTTGGGCGCCTCTTTGCATTCTTTTTTCTAGCGTTAGCATCGCACGGTATTTTGGACGCGATGACCAATGGTGGTCTGGGTGTCGCCTTTTTTTCACCCTTCAGCAACCAGCGGTACTTTTTCCCTTTTCATCCCATTGAAGTTTCACCAATTGGTATAGAGCGCTTTTTTTCGGAACGAGGGCTCGCGGTTGTTCAAAGTGAAGCTAAGTGGTTGGTGCTCCCATCAGTAATTGTGTTTTCGGTCGCTACGCTTGTTCGGCGCTTTAAAGGAAGGAATGCGGCATAACCAATCGTTGCACTGGACGCCGCTCCGCAGCGCCAGTGAACTCTATACGTTAGGTGCTTAAAAACGGCACTTGCCAAGTGTTTAGGTATCACTTACGATACCTCACATGAAGCCCCGCATCGTTATTGATACTAATGTTTTAGTAACCGCCCTTCGTTCATACGATGGAGCATCTTTTAAGCTGCTGTCATTACTAGATGAGCCGCTTTTTGAGGTTCATGTTTCAGTTCCGCTTGTCTTTGAATATGAAGATGTTCTAAGCCGAGAAAATATTGAAATAGATCAGGGTGATGCAGCAGCAGTAATCGATTATTTTTGCACAATTGGTGAGCTTAATAACATTTACTATCTTTGGCGGCCATTCCTGCGAGACCCCAAAGACGACATGGTTTTAGAGTTGGCTGTAGCTGCACAATGTACTCACATAGTCACGTTTAATTTACGAGACTTTGCAGGGGTAGAGCAGTTTGGCATTCAAGCATTAAAACCCGTAGAATTTTTGAGGCAGTTAGGAGTAATCACATGAGTGCCATGAGCATGCGTTTCGCCGATTCAACCCATAAAAGATTAAGAGAATTTGCTCAAAAAGAGAATATTTCCATCACGCAATTTGTAAATAGTGCCGTCCTGGAAAAAATGGCAGCACTAACTACATTAGATTATCTTCAAGAGCGGGCAAAGCGTGGAAGCAAAGAGCGTTTTAATGCTGTTCTCGCCAAAGTTCCTAAAGGCACACCAAGGGAAGACGATCAATATCAGTAAAGGCGGCGCACCTAACAAGGCGTTGCACCGGAAAAATTTGCCAGGATACTTGCACGAAATATGGATGTCTCCAGATAAAAATGATGAAGAGTATTTGCCATCATGTATTGCATTCGGGCCTAGTGGAGACAGGGCGCGCGCGTTATTAGAAATCGGAAGTTATTGCGTTATGGTGTTTTGGGCAAATTGCCACTATGAAGCCATGCAATTTTATTATTCATTTCTTGGGTGCGGCACATACACTACCGACCAAGATTGGGACTATCAAAAATATCCAGAAGAGTGGTATGAAGAACAAACGAGTTACCTGTGTGCTCTCTAACAAGTCGCTCAAGGCCGCCTCGCTGGACAGCCCCAATCGGCGGCATACAAAAATATGATCGAAATAGAATTTGAAAACCCAGTAGAAGAAATTTGTGAGTGTTGTGATACTACAACAATTCGCCTCACTCGCTTCGTATATCAAGACGATAGTGCTTTCGCTATCTATTATGCGCAATTTACCAAAGCTCATAATGAAAGAAGGCTAAGTGGTCTTATAGGCTTGGGCGAATGGGGAGATGACGAAATTGGGCCTGAACGTAGAGTAGCTTTCCCTTTTCAAATCTGGATAAATAATGAAAATTTTCAGGTTGGCTTAGTTAACGCAGAAGATTCGCCATGGCGTCATGTTACTTTTATGGGAAAAATCCTAAACAGAGAAGAAGCTTTAAATCATGAATGGTTAAAAGATGTTTTTCATATTACTGACCATATGGTTACTGATGATGAAGTTATTGTTAATTATTTAACTGATAAAAATGTATAACAAGTCGTTGCATCGTAGGCTAGCCGCTCACCGCGCTGATCCATCCAGTAGTGTTCCTTGGGAGCAGGTTCGTGCAAAACTGTTCAAAGGCCAATCCTGATGCAGCTCGTTTTCAGACCAAAAGCTGAGCAGGAACTTCTGGAAGCTCAGGCTTGGTATGCGCAACGTTCACCTGGTTTGGGTTTTGAAGTTCGCTCGTGCAGCAGGCTCCGCAGCTGAGCGTGCTCTTTGCATGCCGCTGGCCTTTCCTCGCATTGAAGAGGAGTTTCGTTCTTCCATCACCGACGCGAACCAGGTTCTTGCTTGCAAAATGTGCGCGGCTAACAAGGCGTTAGGCATAAAGTAGAAATGACATGTTACTGTTTGATGAAGAAAATTTAGAGAAAAGAAAAGCAGTTTGGGCTGCGCTATCTGATTTGTTCCTCGACACAGATGTTTCTCTTAGTTATGAATATATTGCTCGTGTATGTGCAGAGTCATCTTTTAAATTAGAAGAATTAAAAGAAATCCTGGAAAATGAAGTTGCACCCGTATGCTCAAAAAATTTATTGAGCATAGCTGGCGAATGGGCTGGTTTTGACAAAGAATGGCTTGAATACAATATCAAAGAAAAAATTCAAGCTAGAAAAAATGTGTTTAAAAGGCTTTTAAAACCGTTAAAAAACTTCGGTTTTAATATGTATATCGAAAATCATTGGAAAAAACTGGAGCTAATTATTATTCAAAAGAGAAAAGCAGCCTAATAAGTCTTTGCAGCTCATACGCTCCGCGTTCCTTGTCCATTAAAAATTGCGCCTTTTAAACGAGCGCAACTCCAACGATTGTTATACTCGGCTTCTATAGCGCACTGAGCGCCTACTTTTGCCACTTATATTTTATGACCGCCGTTCGCCCTTTGATGCTCGCCATCCAAAATCGCAGCCTTGCCGAAGCCAAATCAGCGCTGGAGCGCGATGCCTCGCAAGCGACCGATGCACTACCAGGCGGCATTAGCCCGTTAATGTTTGCGCTCTATAACGGCGCGAAAGATATTGCCGATTTACTCCTTGCGCTTGCCCCCAACATCACCGTGCATGAGGCGGCGGCTTATGGCGATACGCATCGTTTGGCACAGATGATTCTTGCCAACCAAGCTGCACTCGCTGAGTACAGCCCAGATGGCTGGACCCCACTGCATCTCGCCACTTTTATGGGCAACCGAGATGCCAGTTTGTTGCTCATTAGCCTAGGCGCACCGATTGAAGCCTTAAGCCAAAACCCCATGCAAAACACGCCGCTACATGCAGGCATTGCGGGTGCGGGTGGCGAGCAATTGGCTTCGCTGTTATTGGCTTTGGGCGCTGATCCACTCTATGTTGGCGGCTCTGGTGTGAGCGCGCTCCATTTAGCAGCAGTACGGGGGTTTGAAACGCTCACGCGCTTGTTACTCGCACGCGGGGCTGATCGTTTAGGCAAAACCGAAGATGACAAAACAGCTGCAGAATTAGCGCGTGAGCGTGGCCACTTAGCCGTTGCCGCTATTTTGGAACTACTGCCGCAATAGCATGTAATCTAAACGCTATTTTGCTGCTTTTTCGGCAGCCGCTTTTGCCTCAGCTGCTTTTTTGGCTTCCTCTGCTTTTTGTTTTTTGGCGGCGGCTTCTGCATCAGAATCGCTCACGGCATCTACTACCGCACCGGCTACTTTAAAGGGCACTTTTACAATGCCAATGGCCGCATCGGTGGCCAGCCCAATGGCCGAACCCACGAGGCAACCTTGCAAAGGCAAAGCCAGTGCTGCAATGACCACCAACCGCTTTAAATTAAACATAATGCTATCTCCTTGCACGAAAAAAATCGCGTAGTAATGTGGCAGACTCAGCCTCTAATATACCGCCCGTCCATTGCACCACATGGTTAAGCTGAGGCACGCCAATCACATTATATTTTGAGTGTACTGCGCCCGCCTTGGGGTCACTCGCGCCAAATACCAGCCGCTGTATGCGTGCATGAATGATTGCGCCTGCACACATAATACATGGCTCTAAAGTAACGTACAGAGTTGCACCCACCAAACGATAATTTTGTGCGGCGATGGATGCTGCTCGCAGCGCCATAATCTCGGCATGCGCAGTGGCATCGTGGTCAATAATGGGGCGGTTGTGTCCATCGCCCAACAGTACACCGTCACGCACCACTACTGCACCCACGGGCACTTCGCCCATACCTGCTGCTTGTTCAGCAAGTGCTAGCGCGTACCGTAGCCAGTGCCGGTCTTCTGCAAGCTGGGCATCGGAGGTTGGCATCTTGTAATCTCGCTCAAAACAGAAAATTGCTACTTGCGCTTGCCCGATGATTTGCCTACACGCGCCGGTTGGCGCTGGCGAAAGCTCTCGTATAAACACACCGCCGCAGCCACCGATACATTTAAGCTCTCTATTTTGCCCACCATGGGAATTTTTACCAACTTGTCGCAGGTCTCCCGCGTCAAACGCCGCATACCCTCGCCTTCAGACCCCATCACCAATACAGTAGGACCGGTGAGATTAACCTCAAACACACTTTCTTCTGCCTCACCCGCAAGGCCAGTAATCCAATAGCCTAATGACTTTAGGCGCTCTAATGTCCGCACAATATTGGTGACAGCCACTACGGGAATACGCTCAGCCGCCCCTGCCGCCGCCTTGCGCGCCACGGGTGTTAAGCCTACTGCGCGGTCTTTGGGGATGATAATAGCAGTCACCCCAACCGCCTCTGCTGTGCGCAAACACGCGCCTAGATTGTGTGGGTCTTGCACGCCATCAAGCACTAACACAAGGCGCTCAGGCGTTGCCGGCACTTCGAGCGCATCTTCCCCCACAAAATCGTTGGCAGGTACGGCAGCAATTACGCCTTGATGGCGCAAGCCTGGGGCGTACATATCGAGCTGATCGGTAGAAACATTGCGCACCGTTACTTTGCGGCGTGCGGCGAGCTCTAGCAATGCCGTCATCCGGTTATCGTTACGCTTGCCACTCACCAAAATTTCACGCGGCAGCTTTTCAGGATCGTCGAGGACGGCAGTAATGGCGTGAAATCCGCCTATATAAGTTTCAGACATAGTGTGATGAGTGCGCTACTCAGTATGTAGTGGATGCAAAACAGCAAAGTGCAACATCGCTGCGCAAAACTGCACCGCTGCCACCCTCTTACCTCGCTGAATTATAAGCGGCATTCATGGTGCGATATTCGGTTTAAGGAAGAAATTTACTGGATATGCGGTCTATTTTTTAACGCTTCATGGTGTTGACAGTTCCTAATTGGCATAAAAGACAAATAGAAAAAATTATAAATTAAGTTTATATTCAGACGATGTTCGCATATTGCGTCCAGCAAGCATATTTTATTTTTGTTGTGCTTTTCCACTCCTGCATACCCTGCCGTGCGCGTACTCGTGTATTTTAAGGAACGATATAAAGTGAAAAAAAATTATAAGACTTTTTATTTTAGCATGCTCTTCCTACTCACCGCAGCATGTAACGGCTCTTCTACACCGGTGGACAGCGGCGGGGGCAGCAACATCACTGAGGTACAGGGTATTTGGCAAGGCTCAGCAGGCTCAGATAGCTCGCGCACTTATTCTGGCGTTATTTTAAATGATGGCACTTATTGGTTTAAATATACCGGCTCTGGTTTATTCGCAAGTACTTCTGGATTAGTCACTGGCAAACTAAAAGCCACCGGCGGAAGAGTCGTCTCCGAGAATGGCTCTGATTATAATTTTGAATCGTTTGGATTAAATAATTACAATATGGCTGGAACCTATATTCCAAAAACTTCTTTTACTGGTTTATTAGTTTATATCGACGGCAGTGCACAAGTTGGGTTTGGTAGCACCGCCTACAGTAATACCTCTAGTAATACACCAAATATTGCCACCATTGCAGGCACTTATACGGGCACTGGTGCATCTGTTGGCCAAAGCCAAAACACTCAGCTCGTTATATCTAGCTCTGGTGTTATTACCGGCACTAGCAGTGCAATCAGCAACAAATGCAGCTTTACTGGCACTATTTCACCCGCTGGCGGTGGCAATGCTTACAACACTTCTATTACCTTCACCCCCAATTCAACTTGCCCAACAACTGGCACTTTTAATGGCGTTGGCCATTATATTGCCAGCAATAAAGAATTAAATTTACCTGTCATCAATCAGAATCAAAAAGGATTTGTTTATTCAGGAAAAAAACAATGATATTTGTTGCAATTTAATGTTATTTTTTAAAATATTGTGTTTACTTAAAATGTAGTTAATAATATGTCATCCCCTTTGGAGCTTGTAAAATGAATTCGTTAAAAATCTCAACCGGTGCAGCACTATTAATTGCAGTCTCTGCTTGCAGCAGTGATGTCTGTGCAACTACCGACTACGCTTGCATCGCCGCATCTTCAAACAATCAAGGTGTTGCCAGCGATGTTGTCGGCATTTGGAATGGCACTAGCACTGGCGTACTCGGTCAACGATACTTTGACGGTGTGGTGCTCGAAAATGGCGCGTACTGGCTAGTCTATTCAAATGCTGGCATCAGGCCCACTGCATCTACTGCGATTGATGGCTTTGTACAAGGTACATTGTCTGCTAGAAATGGCGTGCTCGCATCAGCCTCTACTAACGGGGTAGACATTAACTTTGGCAGCTTTGGCACTAATGCTTTCTCTATGACCGGCACTTACAACGCGCGCTCAACCATTAGCTACAACATGGTTTATAGCGAAAATGACTTTAACAAAACATTTGATGGTACTTATAACGCCGAATCCACTAAAGTCGCTAGCCTCGCCAATATTGCAGGGAACTACTCCGGCAATGGCTATGCCAGCAGTGGCGGCCAAGCCACCGATTTAGTGATTACCACCTCTGGCGGCATCACGGGCACAGGCAAAGCCTTATTGGCAGGCAACAAATGTAACTTTACTGGCGGTATTGCTCCACACAGCGAAGGCAATGTGTATGACGTGAGCATTACTTTTGGCGGCGGTGGTTGCGATAACGGCACGAGCAAGCTCACCGGCGTTGCTTACTACGATGCCACCACCAAAACCTTCACCAGCCCTGTACTCGATAGTGCTCGCGCCAAGGGTTTTGTTTACCGTGGTGTAAAGCAGTAATTTTTGCTGTTCTGTATTCTGTATTACCGAAAAAGCCTGATCGTGAGATCAGGCTTTTTTATTATGGAAAACAACAAGCTAGCTTAGATTACTTAAATGAAAAATTTAGGGCTTTACGCTAAAACTGCTATGTGATTATTTATGCGATATCAACAAAGCAGACACTTTGTCGGCATAAGCCTGCATCGCAGCGGCTGATTTCATCCCCTTTAATTTAGCCCAAGCATCGTACTTAGCGCGCCCAACCATATCGAGCATGCCTGGACGTGCGCCTGCTACATCGCCACTAACCTGTTTAAAATGTGCGTAGAGAAACAAAAAATCTTCATTGCTTGGACGCTTACTAATCGTTTTGATGTCGTCTTGTGCTTGCACGAATAAATCTTTTAAAGCCATATAAAGCTCCTGATCTGGTTTTGTCTGTTATAGCGAACATTGCTGCGAGTGGCAATGGATCAAAGCATTTTTAGCTAAATTTTTGTCGCTAAATTTTGCCACCAAAAAACCGTGCGCCACCGCCATCACCGTTGAGTGGTAGGGCAATGCCCGCCTCTATTTCAAAATCAACTAACATCGGTAAACGCAATTTAAGCCCAAAACCTATACTGGCTAATGGGCTAGTGTGTATTAGCTGTGTGGGTTGAGCCATTGCATCGCCTACCTCGGCCAGCACCACTGCACGCAGCCACGGCCTAAATACCGGACGCGCCAGTTCTACCGCAAAGTGGTAGTAGGCATCACCCTCGCGGGTACTGCTGGAATATCCTCGTAGTGATGAAGAGCCGCCCACACCAAACGCATGTACGTTGGGAGGGCCTTCCCAGCGCATACCGGCATTAGCTATAAAACCGAGCGTTTGGTGCGGCGTAGCCCCCAGTGGCAAATAGTGCGCAATACCGCTACTGAGCATGGCATAGCTGTAATCAGACCCCACATCTTTGAGTGCTGCGGCAGCACGCGCCTTAAAAATAATGCCTTCTTCGCTATACACCTTATAGCGCAAATCTTTATAGCCTAATGTGAATACAGGCGCGGTAGCCATCCCGTATGGGGCAACAACGCCAGAGGTATCTTCTTGCTCCCATAATAATCCAGCGCCAACAGACCAGCCTTGGCTGGTACGATGCGGATTAAGATTGCGTGAACCCATGATAGATGCACTCATAAAGCGCTCATCGTACTGCGTATTTTGGTAAGCCACCGTGCGATTGAGCATACTCGCGCCGCCGCCAACAGCCCAAATGCTATCCATCACATACGGGGCAAAATAGCTGGCAGAAATCTGTACTTCTTTGCTAATACCATCCTGCCCTGACTGCCGCTTAAGCGCAGTGGCACGCAAGGTATGGTTTAAGCCCAATAGATTATTCCAACGCAGTTGCGCACCGTAAGCGTATTGGCCATCGCTATTGGCATCAATACGCGGCAGTGGCAACACATAAAATTTTTCATCCACGGTATAAGTCACCACAAAACCACCCGCCTCTATATGCGACTCGGCACGCACCGACTTAAACAAGCCTAGATCAAGAATGGCTTGCCGACCCTGCTCGATTTGCGCGGGCAATGCCGCCTCGCCCACCATAAAGGGCAACTCGCGCAGCAGAATTTTTTCTTGTGTGACTTTATTGCCAATAAAATCTATCCGTTGCACCGATTCAGCCACATCCACCGGCAGCGTGTTAAGCGTTGTAGACGATGGCTCTACCACTAAATTTTGGGGAATATTTTCCGCATACGATAAACCCGTGCTCATCATGCCTAGAGCAAATAAAGTAGTAGTCGCGTGCGATAAATAGTTCATAACCGTTCTAGCGTTTTAAAGGTATAGGCCATAGCGTGACGTACATCTATCGGCTGTGGCAATGCCTCTAATAAGCGGTAGCGGCCTATATGATAAGCGGGGAAATACACGCCGCCTTGCGCAAAAGGCGCAATGCCGCTCTGCACTTCAGTCACATATAATTTTTGCACTAATGGCAAAGCTTGTGCGTACAACTCTGCGCCACCAATTATCAGCAGTTCTTGGCCTTTTGCTGCATGCAGCGCGTCGTTTAAATGCACAAATGTGCGTGCGCCGTCTAAGGTTAATTTTGGGTCACGGCTCAGTACCCAATTTTGGCGCTGCGGCAATGGTTTTTTAGGTAATGAATCCCAAGTTTTACGCCCCATCAGCACAATTTTGCCTAGCGTGAGGTGCTTAAAATGCGCCAGATCATTGGGCAAGCGCCAAGGCAGATCGCCATTAATGCCAATCAAACGATTTTCATCGTGTGCAACGATTAGGCTCAGCATTTATATGGCTACCGGCGCTTTAATATGCGCATCTGGCTCATAATTTGTGAGTGTAAAATCTTCAAACTTAAACCCAAAAATATCTTGCACTTCTGAGTTAAGAATAAGCTGTGGCAATGCTTTTGGCGTGCGCGCAAGCTGCGTGCGGGCTTGCTCGTAGTGGTTGCTATATAGATGGCAGTCGCCGCCCGTCCATACAAAATCGCCTAAGCCTAAACCACACACTTGCGCCACCATCAGGGTGAGCATGGCGTAACTAGCAATATTAAAAGGCACGCCTAAAAAAATATCGGCACTGCGTTGATATAACTGGCAGCTAAGTTTATTGTTGGCCACATAAAACTGAAAAAACGCATGGCACGGAGGCAAGGCCATGTTTTCAATTTCGCCCACATTCCATGCCGATACAATCATCCGACGCGAATCGGGCGTGGATTTTATTTGCTGAATGACCTGCGCAATTTGGTCGATAGTGCGACCATCTTTGGTTGGCCACGAGCGCCATTGCACGCCGTACACTGGCCCTAAATCGCCATGATCGTTGGCCCATTCATCCCAGATCGACACGCCGTTTTCTTTTAAGTAAGCAATGTTGCCATCGCCTTTTAAAAACCATAATAGTTCGTGCGCTATCGAGCGTAAATGTAGTTTTTTAGTAGTGAGCAGCGGAAAGCCATCGCTTAAATTAAAGCGCATTTGATGGCCAAATATTGAGCGCGTGCCCGTGCCGGTGCGGTCGGTTTTTTCAGTGCCTGCGTCAAGCACCAACCGCATCATGTCGAGATATTGCTTCATGCACGTTGCTCTTTTTGATAAGCGCGTATCAACCAAAATGCGCCGAGTGCGATCATGGGAATACAAAGCTCCATGCCGCGTGTAAACCAGTCAGTCCCCAACAAATAACCTAGCTGGGCATCGGGTACGCGCACAAATTCCACCGCAAACCGAAAGCATCCATACAACAATAAAAATAGTGCCGCAATTGCTGAGGTAGGGCGCGGCTTACGGCCAAACCACCATAAAATGACCAGTAACACTGCGCCTTCTAAAAAAGCTTCGTAGAGCATCGACGGATGACGTGGCAATGGTCCGCCATTGGGGAAGACCATGCCCCAAGGCTGCGTAGTGGTTGCCCCCCATAACTCACTATTAATAAAATTGCCGATACGTCCAGTCATCAATCCAAACGGCGTAATCACCGCTGCAAAATCAGCCACTTCAAAAAACTTTAACTTTTGCCTACGGGCAAATAGCAACATTGCTGCGATCACCCCCAGCAGGCCGCCATGAAACGACATCCCGCCCTGTTGTATGCGAAAAACGACCATTGGGTCTTGCAAAAAATCGCCTAAGCTATAAAACAAAATATAGCCAATACGTCCGCCTAAAATCACCCCTAGCACGGCGTAAAAAAGCAGATCACTAATACGCTCCGCCGTCCACCAGCGCAGATGCGGCAACCGCGCACGGCGTGTTGCCAAGCCCCAAGCGCCGTAAAAACCTAATAGATACATCAAGCCATACCAATGCACTTTTAAAGAGCCTAGGTGTAGTGCAACGGGGTCGATATTTGGAAAAGTGAGCATGGGAATGAGCGCCTGATTGATCTCTTATTATCGTTTGCTCAGCAGCAAAATGGTGGGGCTATTTTTGCAGTATGGATTGATCACTATTGCGGCCTCTAACATTTTTAGGCTCATCTATCTTAAAAGCACTTGACAAGTTATTTTTCAGCGTTATTATTAATTAACTAAACGGTCGTTCAATATTATTTTTGGAGATAATCTTATGTCTACTGCAAGTGCCTCATCTCAGCCCAGCAATTGGAGTGACAGCAAACGCTACCTCTGGCCAGCCAGCGTGCTGATTATGCTGATACCCGTTGCCGCTTTAGCGCTTTGGCAAATCACTGGACATGCCCTCTGGATGGCTGCACCCTATGCGATTGTCTACTGCATTGTTCCCTTACTGGATTATCTAATTGGTGAAGACAACGCCAACCCGCCAGATTCAGCCATGACAGGCTTAAATGCTGATCGCTATTATCGCTGGCTGCTTTATATTGCCGTACCTGTGAATATTGGCAGCTGGCTGTGCATTTGCTGGGCGGCGGCCAACTTAAACCCAACTTGGTATGAATGGATTGGCCTAGGTGCGCTCGTTGGCATAGGCTGCGGCCTGGCAATCAACCTGAGTCACGAATTAGGCCATCAAACCAGCGCGCTGGACCGATTTTTAGCCAAGCTCACACTTGCACCTGGCCTTTATGGTCACTTTTATGTCGAACACAATCGTGGCCACCATGTACGGGTTGCCACCCCAGAAGACTCAGCCTCATCCCGCTTTGGCGAGTCGTTTTATGCGTTTTATCCACGCTGCATGGCCGGTGCGCTCAAAAGCGCTTGGGAGATTGAAGCCAACCGTTTAGCCAAACAAGGCAAAAGCGTTTGGCACTACAGCAACGACAACCTACAAAGCTGGGCAATGACCGCCGTGCTGTGGGGCATCGTAATTACCTTCTGTGGCTGGAAAATGCTGCCCTTTATGTTTTTAGCAGCGGTGTACGGCGGCAGCTTGCTCGAAGTGGTGAACTACCTTGAGCATTACGGCCTCATGCGCCAAAAAATGGCAGATGGCCGTTATGAGCGCTGCCAGCCACATCATTCTTGGAACAGCAATCATATTGCCACCAATATTTTGCTTTATAACTTGCAGCGCCATTCCGATCACCACGCCAACCCTACCCGCAGCTATCAAACACTGCGTAATTTTGACGACGTACCTAGACTGCCATCGGGTTATGCGGGCATGATTTTAGCCGCATACATTCCTTGGCTATGGTTCAAAATCATGAATCCAAAAGTGGTGGCACATCACAAAAACGACATGACTAAAGCCAATATCAAACCGTCTATTCGCAATGCCGTGATTACCCAATATGCCGCCATTCGGCGCTAATTATGGGAACTATTCCTCCAAAAAGCGTGTTTATCTTGGCGTAATTGTCTAAAATATACGGATGTACTTTTTAAGTCAGCCCTTAAAGCATGCTTTAAGGGCTTTTATACGTTAAACACCCAATAATTTTGACTGACTCCTATGAAAAAGTGGCGCTGCTTAGTGTGTGATTTTGTTTACGATGAAGCTCAAGGCATTCCAGAAGAAGGCATTGCCCCAGGTACCGCTTGGGCAGATGTACCCGAAACTTGGTCTTGCCCCGATTGCGGCGCAGGCAAAATGGATTTTGAGATGGTTGAAGTTTAATTTTTGCCATCCTTTAGCGCGCACTCACTTGGAGGCAGCGCGTCAATACCCGTACTCCCATTTTGCTCTAAAGGTGTCTTATGTCTCAGTTTGATCTTGTATCTGTTGTTAAAAAAGCCAATATTTACTTTGATGGCCGCTGCATTAGCCACACCGTCGTGTTGGCCGATGGCACTAAAAAAACCTTGGGCGTGATTATGCCTTCGAGCCTGCAATTTTCAACTTCTGCACCTGAGGTAATGGAAGTTGTCGCTGGTCAATGTCGCGTGCGTTTAGCCGGCCAAACCGACTGGGCAAGCTACGGCGCAGGGCAAAGCTTTGCCGTACTAGGCAACTCCAGCTTTGATATCGAAGCTTCTGAGCCCATGCACTACGTTTGTCACTTTGGCTAAAAATAAAATACAATCAGTGACTTGGCGATTTTATCGCAACTTTAAAGCGCTGTATTTTATGTGCTTTAAAACTTTAAAGGTGTCTTGCGGCAACGCATCCGTTAAACTTCTACGGCTAAGCTTAAGCCTGCACCGGTTGCTCATCAGTAACATGTCAGTCTAGCTCGTATAGAAAAATCAATTTGGAGTGGTTATGTCAGTTAAATTGGCCGTCTTAAAAGAAACGCGTGCAAATGAGCGCCGCGTAGCATTGGTTCCTGTGGTTGCAGATAAACTCGCCAAACTCGGTTGCAGTGTGAGCATGCAAGCTGGCGCAGGCTTAGATGTAAAACTCGCCGATGCAGCCTTTAAAAATGTAAGTTCTATTGCTAATCCACAAGGCATGGTGAGCGATGCAGATATCGTCTGCTCAGTGCAACCACCTTCTCTTGAAGTGGTTGATGCCATGAAAGAGGGCAGCATTTTGCTGAGTTTTATTTATGCACACAAAGAAATCGAATTAGTTAAAAAACTGCGCGATAAAAAAATTACCTGCTTCGCAATGGAGCTCGTACCGCGCATTACCCGTGCACAGGCCATGGATGCGCTCTCTAGCCAAGCCGCATTGGCGGGCTACTATGCAGCCCTCATGGGCGCTACCAAAATTGCGCGTATTTTGCCGATGATGACCACTGCTGTTGGCTCTATTCGCCCTGCTAAAACGCTGGTGATGGGCTTAGGTGTTGCGGGCTTACAGGCACTGGCTACGGCACGCCGTTTAGGCTCTATGGTAGAAGCTTACGACGTGCGCCCAGAAACCAAAGAACAAGCCGAGTCTTTAGGCGCAAAATTTGTAGATACCGGCGTAGATGCACGCGGCGCAGGTGGCTATGCGCGTGAACTCACGCAAGAAGAAAAAGACAAAATTGCATCGGTTGTCACCAAGCATATTCAAGCCGCCGACATCATCATCACCACCGCTGCCATCCCAGGCCGCCCCAGCCCTAAGCTGATTAGCAAAGAGCAAGTAGACGGCATGAAGTCTGGTGCGGTGATTATTGACCTCGCAGCAGAAGGCGGCGGCAACTGCGAATACACCGTGCCGGGCGAAGATGTGCAAGTTGGGCAAGTCACCGTTTGCGGCCCGCTCAATGTGCCTTCTATGTTGGGGGAGCATGCCAGCGAGTTGTACGCTAAAAATCAGTTCAACCTGATTGAGCTTTTTGTCAAAGAGAACGCCATCAACATTGATTGGAGCGACGAAGTGCTGGCTAAATCTTGCCTCACCCACGCGGGCGAGATAAAAAACGAAGCCGCACAAAAACTCATCACCGGCTAAAACCATCACTGTTTAGAATAGTTTAATTTAGGAGTAAGTCTATGGAACCCACCACCGCCATCACCGGCTTAGTGGCTTTATACATTTTTATGTTGGCTGCGTTTACTGGCTACGAAATTATTGGCCGCGTACCGGCTATTTTGCATACACCGCTGATGTCTGGCTCTAACTTTATTCACGGCATTGTGGTGGTTGGTGCAATGTTTGCGCTGCTCAATGCCACATCGGTGCTCGAACAAGCCATTGGCTTTTTGGCGTGCTGCTCGGCGCAGGCAACGCGGCTGGCGGCTATGTGGTGACCGAACGCATGTTAGAAATGTTTAAAACATCCGACAAAAAGAAATAGGCCTATCCCCACATTTATTGGGATAACCTTTTAAAAGAGAAGCGTATATGAACCCTACACAAATTTTAATCGACATCAGCAGCTTAGTAGCTGCCTTCTTATTTATTTACGGCCTTAAGCGCATGTCTTCGCCGGTGACTGCCCGTAGCGGTATTGTGGTGGCAGGCTGGGGCATGGTGCTGGCGATTGCGGCTGCATTTTTGTACTACTTTGGCGTGAGTGAAGCAGCACAGCCCTATCTCACCACCAATATGATTTTAGCAGGCGTTGCGCTGGCTATTGGTATTGGCTGGGCATGGCAAAGTGGTAAAAAGGTAGAAATGACCGCCATGCCGCAAATGGTGGCACTTTATAACGGCATGGGCGGTGGTGCAGCCGCAGCCATTGGCGCAATTGAGTTATTTGGCGGCAAAGCACACGGGCTGATTCCACTGGTTGTAACGGTGATTGGCAGCCTGATTGGCGCAATTTCGCTCTCTGGCTCTCTCATTGCATGGGCTAAGCTCGATGGTCGCATCAACAAAGCTTGGCGCATTAACGGCCAGCAAATACTCAATGGCGCAGTGTTTTTAGTCACGCTGGCTATTGGCCTTTATATTGCCTTTGTAGCGCGCGGCCATGCTGCACCCGCGCTGGTTGCGGCCTTCTTTGTTGGCGCGCTGATTTTTGGCGTGCTGATGACCATGCCCATTGGCGGCGCAGATATGCCGGTGGTGATTAGCCTCTTTAACGCCTTTACTGGCCTTGCTGTAGGCTTTGAAGGCTATGTGCTGCAAAACCCTGCACTGATGATTGCCGGCATGGTGGTTGGCTCTGCGGGCACGCTGCTCACTCTGCTCATGGCTAAAGCCATGAACCGCTCGGTGAGCAATGTGATCTTCTCTAACTTTGGCGCAGTAGGTACTGAAGAGCAAGGCGAGATTAAAGGCAGCATGAAGCCAATTGATGCCGGTGATGCAGGTGTGAACATGCGCTACGCCAGCAAAGTAATTATTGCCCCTGGCTATGGTTTAGCGGTTGCGCAAGCACAGCATAAGCTTTATGAATTTGTAAAATGCTGCAAGACGAAGGAGTGGAAGTAAAATTTGCCATTCACCCCGTTGCAGGGCGCATGCCTGGTCACATGAACGTATTGCTTGCTGAAGCTGGCGTGCCTTACGACATTATTTACGACATGGAAGATATTAATAACGAATTTAAAGATGCCGACATTGCCATTGTGATTGGCGCAAACGACACCGTAAACCCCGCCGCACGCACCAATAAATCTAGCCCCATCTACGGCATGCCGATTTTAAACGTAGACCAAGCCAAGCAAGTGTATGTGGTAAAACGCGGCCAAGGTAAAGGTTATTCGGGCGTAGAAAACGAGTTGTTCTTTGCCGATAACTGCAACCTTGTCTACGGCGATGCACAAAAAGTAATGGTAAGCATGATTCAAGCGGTGAAAGCTTTGGGTGGCGGTCACTAAGCTCTATCGTTAAGTGTTGAAATAAAAAGGCTCCGAAAGGAGCCTTTTTATTACCTGCATTTTCACATCTAATTGATATCCAATTTATATCAAGAGCTTAAAAATGCGGAACCGGCAGCAAATCTTTTAAGCCATAAACCCAAGGCAAGCCGCTGTCTATAGTCGCCTCGCGCACAGGCTTGTTGGCCTCTGGCATGGCAATAGCACGCACATGCGCAATGCCAAACTCTGTAGCGGCTCTCAGCACTGGCAGGCTGTCGTCTACAAACAAAGTACGGGTTTTATCAAAGCCATAATGCGCCGCTGCTGCATGCCAAAAATTTTGTGACTCCTTAGGTCCATCAAAATCATGCGAGCAAATAATCTGCTCAAAATAATGTCTCAGATTGGTTTGCGTGAGCTTCATCTGCCAGCTATCTTGATGCGCGTTGGTGGCCAAAAACAGCTTGCGGCCAGAGGCTTTTACCGCCTTTAAAAAATCCTCCGCCCCCGCCAACACCTGCACCCGCTCAGCACTTTGCGCTTTTAACGCAGCAATGTTTAAGCCTGTGACATCACTCCAATAATCGGTGCAATACCACGGCAGCGTATGCGCCACTGCCTCAAACTGCGGTTTGAGTTGTGCAATGGCCTCATCAAAATTAA
>NW_028280701.1:0-50415 GCF_059751315.1 Micrasema longulum | reverse complement strand
ACTTTCTCTTGTAGGGTTTCTTGAAGTCACAGGTCTATGCAAATAAACCACAATCGATCGATGCCCTAAAGGTAAACATACCACAGGCCATCGCTCAAATTCAGCCGGATCTACGCGGAAGAGTCGTTGAAAATCGGACCACTCGGATCCGTGCCACCGTAAGAAGCCGAGGCGGGTATTTAAACGAGTTCATATTTCACGCTTAATGGAACATATGGGCCTTTCAATTAAAAAAGATTTTTTTTAATACCTCACACACAACTTGTTTTATTTCATTTCAATATCTACCCGCCCTTATTGAAAACCCTTTATAATATTTATGTTTTGTTTATTTTTATAATGAAAATTAAACAAATATATATGTTTTCATCTTATTCACCTACTTTATATCCAGGATTATTAGAATGTGTTTTTTTTTAGTATCAATATTGAAAGGGTATTCAAAAAAAAAAAATTTTTTTTTCATTAAATATTTGTAGCGTATTATGTTGATTAGTTATAAAAAATATTTTAGTAGGATCACATTTCTTCATGGAAATTGTGATGTTTTCTTGTTAATATGGTTTTTATTTTGGGCATAGTTTTTTTATTGTGACTGATAATTGATAATCGAAACAACATGATCGAAATTGGACATATGAAATTTATCCCATTTTGCAGAGCCCCTTCTAAAATGTATTTTTATGATTTCTACTACCTCGATACAGCTATGTTTTCATTTGAATTATCACATTGCTTATTTTAAATTTTAAATATATAAATTTTCGTTTTTACGATTTATCTAAATATTTTAGTTTGGGTGACGTTTTCAAAGAGTTGTGTATAACCCACTATTAGGAAATGAGAATCAGGTTTTGGTACAGTGGGGTTCGAACTTCGGACCTCTGATCTGTAAGTTCGCGATGCTAGCCACGAGACCACAACACGGTTCTTTTAACGTTTTTATAATTTTTCTTTTGACGATTTTTGATGTTTAATCCGGTACGAAAAAAGGATGTCTTGGATTTAAAAAATATAACTCACTGTAATTTACGCAATTTAACGAGTTGCACGTATATCTGGAATTATTCAAATCTGTGTTTTTTCGTTAATCCTTGGTAATGAATGTCTCATCTTCGCCCCATCGCTGCATCACGTGGTAGTAAAGCGACTAAATATAGCGGCTGCATCCTGCCCATAAAGTTCCCTATGCCCGCCTGCGCCTTCAGCAGGACTCCGCCGGTAATTATTCCTAACCCAGAAACTGTCACCCCCAATAGAGTTGAAGGATCCATCTTTCTCTCCGGGACTTTTACGATCTCCATGTCGCCCCTCTCCTCATCACGCGGGACAGGTAACATAAATAACCGGATGACTCTAGCCCTAGTCACCCCTACTGGATACAGTAGGTACACATTATAATGTATAGTGCACGCTTAATCTCTGTTTCGTTTGTTAGTTTTATTTTGTTAAAATTGACTATTCAATTTTCTGTAAATTTCGAAACTATACCATTGACTTTAGAAGTTATTATAGCCTTGCACTGCATTTTAAATTTCACGAATGCGTATGTTCAGCGGAATGAAAAAAAAATTGTTAATAGACTATAAAAGTAAACCAATTTTTTTTGTAATTTTTTTATCAGCGTTATGATTTTTAAAGTTAAGTATTTTCTATATTACTTCCCGTGTGACGTCTCCAGTTCTCTTCTTCTTCTTCTCGATGAGTTCTGCTGATTAGTCAGTTTATTTACCATAAACCGAAAATCTATCACAACTGTCTTATCATTGGTTGATTCGGAAAAACTAGTGACGTCGTGCAAAGTATTTCGTTTTTATTATTTTTTTTCATACATTTTTAAGAAACTTCGCCGTACAATTTAATACTTAAATAATGTTTAACTCGCGTAAGAATACATTTTTTATATCCAATTTCTCACAGGATGGAACTTCTTCATTTCAAAAAATTTAGTATTGTTTTGAGGGGTACTTATTACACATTTAAAAAACGATAATAACAATATTCACTTGTTAATAACTCGCTAACTAAAAAAAAAAAAATACGCTGGCGTCTATCAAAAAGCTATCGTTAATGTTGTAAAGTTTACATTGGTGTGCTCGAAACTTAGGTACTTTGGCGGAAGATGTCTGCGCAAAAGTAATTCTGTCCTGAAAATTTTTAAGTTGAGTGTTCTCTCCCCCTCGCTTACCATAAATCACAGCGAATGTTCGGAAAAGTGAATGATAAAATACAAGTGCAATATGTACCTTCCCTCGCCGACTCCTTACTCCTAATCTGTATGGGAATCTCACACGTCGAGAGAAGGCCTGTACGCTGTACGCTGTACGCCTGTTGCTAACTCGGTATTAGAATATTCCGCACACCTCCGATGATGAGCATATAGTGCTATCGATTCCGCTAGTGTTCCGGTCGATGTGTTGATGATTGGATACGTGACTTATCATCCTACTGCATCCTCTGCTTTGCCGTATTGTCGGGAATTTTACGCCAAATTGCCACAGGTAATGTGATCTGATCCAACTAGCAACAATTTACTGCAAATTCGCTCATATGAGATTCGAATTATTACCCCGTACGCCTTGCAACCCCTAACGGAAATATTACATTATACATACCGCGATCAGTTTAAATTATTAGTTCTTCTGTGAAATATATTTGGTTAAAAAAAAATTGCCACAGTTAATTTTATCGCTTTTATATTGGAGCACGTATTTATTAGTAACACTTTTTGTGAAAAGCTTTGTTCAGCAGATTGCGAAAAATAACGGCGACATGCCTTATCGCGCGTTTGTAACGCGAGATTGATAACTCACATCTGAACTTAGATTATTTACAATATGAGTATGCATGTAGGCTACTCTTGGCATTATTTAATTAAAACAAAAAATCTTACGTGTGTATGTTTCAGAAGCGGTTGATTGATAATGATTAATTGGGCGTCATACTTCCTAGTCAAACAAAAATATGCTGGTTCTTTCTGATATAATATCTTGGGCCGCGATTGCAATGGGAAGTTAAGGACGTCATACCCTCAGCATGACGGTATAGTTAAAGATAACGCACCAAAATGACATGCCTTTATTATGACGTCATAGGTGGAATAAAATCTCCCGAGTAATCACGAAGATGCACTACAGACCCTTTATCTTAAACGCGAAAGAGAAGTAAATAAATTTTGAAGTCGAATTAAATTCTGACTTAACTGTCAGTTTTGAAAACGAACGGCTAGATGCAGAGATAATGTGGCTAGATGCTGCCCTATTGACGTATAGCAGCATCTAGCTATAAAAATGTATAAATTTGATTTTGTTTTTTCCTATCTTTCTGAGAGGGAGCACGTATCGAGATCTCGAGTAATATGTAGGTAAATAGAGATATTCGGAAAGTTAACTATACGGTCCTAGGAACTGTCAAATCTTGTATAAAAATCATGTTGAAGTTAACATTTTTGGTTTTAATTGAGATTTATTTAAATTTTATTAGTTTTGAAGTCGCTGGTTTTTATCACAGACGCCTATTTATATAATATAAATATGAAGGAGAACTATTTGAAATCGCAATTAAGTAAGGAACGCGGAGTAATTTTTCGACGTCGCTTATTGGTTGAATTCCATCATATGACGTCAGAGATGACAAGTCGGTATTGCATCCCGATGTATATAGAGATAGAGAAGTTAAGTATACCGTCTCGGTGAGTACCGATGAAGTTAGAGTTTGACATTCCCCACCCGGTATGGGTTTGTTTTGTTTTTTTTTTTAATAATTTGAAATTGAAACTGCATTGACTTTTTTGCAATCTATAAGTGGTATTTTTCAGTCCTCAAATTACGGATATATTTTTTAAATTTTGCCCAACGCGTTTTTATTCTCATTTGCATGGCATAAAGTGCATTGTGTCACCGTTCACAACCTGTTGTAAATGTTCTGTTCTTCGTAGACGAATTTCTATTCCTATAAACTCGCTGAGAAATCGGATATATGACTTCTGCAGAGAATCTAGTACTTGAATTCGTGAGGATTTTTTAAATTGCGCCTTGGTGTGTATGTATGTATATATGTGGGTAAGTAAGTAGGTAAGTAAATAGGTAGGTAGAGGCAGTGTGAAACATGTATGTTGCGACCGGTCACGATCCTCGCGGGTCGCCATCCAGTGTGATTACACCACCTAGCACCTGTACTGGGAATATTATGATACGGGACAACCAAGAGTGGTGCTAGACGCCATTTTACTGCCAACAACTCATGACTGCCACCGTTTTCTTTTTCTCGATTTACTTTTATTCCTCGCTTTACATCAATTCGAAATTTAATTAAATCTCAATTTTATTTTACCGCATGTCGTACCTACCTTTAATTCGATTTAGCACTAAATTGTTAAGAGGGATATTTGCTTGTTTCAGAATTCATATAAATAATGGTAATGTAATTTATTCAATCATTCGGCTATTTGAGAATCGAACCTGAAATCTATGGTATGCAAACGCACCAACCACCAGATCTCGAGGCGAGCAATCACGCAATAAATCAGTACAGTATCTTTTCATCATCATTCCTTTTCCACACCTAGTGCTGAAGATATTTTTTTAAAGAAATGTAAATTAATTTAAGTAAAAATCTATACTATACCATCAGTGTAATGAGGAAGTTCAGTGTCTTTTTTTATTTGTTAATAGACTATTAAACTAAGCCAAAAAAATATAAAAAATTACATATCGTATTATCAGCGCTATGATTATGAGTTTTGTATTTCTGAAATAACTCCCCGTGTGACGTCAGAGGTTGCTCACTGTTAGTTCTTCCCATTGGTTCGTTTACGGTAAGCTAACCGGATATCCTTCACAGCTGTCACATCATTGGTTGGTTCATATGAACCAGTGACGTCAATCAAAGTAGTGCGTTTTTATTATTCTTATCGTACATTTTTAAGAAACTTTGCCGTACAATTTAATGCTATAATTTTTACCGCGCGCAAGAAAACATTTTTTGTATCCAATTTCCCGAAGGGCTGAAGTTCCTCATTGCGTGCGGTATTCGGTTATGTGGTCGAATTTGTGGAGATTAAATATATAACGTACCTATACAGACATTCTGCAATCGTTCCATAAACATAATATATCAAGCAGTTCAGAACTAGCATCTGGGTAACATCTAAATATGTACATCTGAATAATCAAGGAATATGTATAGGTTTCAGAACATCCGAGCTCGCAGTAGTTTTCTAGGCGATTGTTGCGGCCGAGGTTCTCCCGTTCTCACGTTCTCGGCTGTTTGACGGTATAATAGTTTCGCGAGGAATAGTAAACTGGCTGGTGTCACTACCTACTACCTGCTCGCCGCTCGGTGTTCAGGCCACTGCAGGTCGGCGCGGGTAATGGCGTCTCATTTTAATATCGTTACAGTTACTTTTTATTTTACGCGGATAAATGTTACCGAATCGTGCAGTCTAATTTTACGGTGCTTGAACTGCGGCTCACCTGGAACTGTCCGTACTTGCTATTTGCTACTCGCTACTCGCTGCTCGCTGCTCGCTGCTTGCTGCCATGGACCTATCCTCTCTCTCTACCGATAGCAGAGTTATTCTGAATAGTCATTATAATATAATTATGTAAATATTAGTATCACGATAAACGATTGTGGTTTTCGCAGATTCTATAATGATTATTCTAGAATGAAATCCAGACTTTGTAGACAAGGACTGGTTTTCATTATCCATGGAGTTATCAAGATTTACGTATTAGAACAGATAAAAACCGTCTTAGAGAAGGGAATATGGAGGTCTAGGCATTTACAAGCCTTATGACCTATCATTGGCCTGTTTAAGTGGTCACTTTACACAACATCCGCTCTTCTTCAATTCTTCCTTCTGTTGATTTTAGCGATGTTGCTGATCTGACACCTTTGTTTATGCGGGTGAGATTCATGCAAATGAATTATTTCACCCGGCAACGCATGAAAATATTTATCAGTAAAAATATTGTTAATTTAAACCGACTGGTCCAAGAAGGCGTATAAAATTTGGAAAATTAATTAAACAATTTAAATGTGAATTAACCTACGGGGCTATCTCCTTCTTGTATAAATGTCGTTTGATTATTTTTTTCCACAATCGTTATTGAGTTAGCAAAGAGATGTCGTAAACTACAAAGCGTTAGGAAACTACTAATTGGCCAGAAATATAAATTGCATATTGGAAAAATGTTTTTTTTTGTGTCAGAAATTTTGATAATAATGATAGGGAAACCTTCACAAACCGTTTCTAGGTGTTATGCGTTCTTTCTCATTCACGGTCTAGTTGTCCTCTTGCGATGCAATTACTCTACAAAGGGGCACATAAATGGTATCATAATATTGTTTTATGTTCTCGGATTGTATAGAATTTACACAACCATCTGTGTACATTACGTAGCTTTTCGCTTTGGAACCACTATTTTTGTTCATTTTAACTGTTTGATGATCTATGTATGTTAAATGCCTTGTTAAATGATTATTGTTCTGGCAAATCAAAGAAAAAAAATCGCCGTGACGTTATTCGAATTAAAAAATATATAATATGGCACGAAATCATATCTTTTGACACAATAGTTACTAAGAAAAATTGTGAAATGTTGCCGTATCAAAATCTCTAAATATTACAAATCTGTTTAATGTATGTAGGTATATACTCGTACGCGATTTGCAATGTTTCAGAGCCAGACCGCGATATTTAAGAGGAAATGTCTTTTTATAGTCGAAAAATCTAAAGATATGTATTTTTTTTTATTTAAATAATTTATTGACAATTCTTTATGAAATTCTGTTGTAATGATGTAATAACTTATATTTCCATGTAAGTTATTAATTAAAAAATACTTGGTACACTTCCACTCTATTTTTGTTTGACCAATTAGCGCTTTCACCCTCTAATGGGCACATACGAGGGCGGATTGAAAATGAAGCTACCTAAGTAGGAAAAAAACTTTTTTTTTTTAAAAAACATTTATTTCTCAACTTAGTCTCCTTTTACTTCGACACACTTAGTAAGAGGATATTCCAACTTTTTTATACCATCTTAATAATTAGATTTCGGGAACCTCTCAAAATACGCGTTAGTTTCGGTAATCACTTCTTCGTTTGAGCTGAATCTTTTTCCTGTGAGCCATTTTTTCAAGTTTGGAAACAGGAAAAAGTCACTAGGAGCTAAATCTGGACTATAAGATGGATGATCAACCAATTCGAAGTGTATTTCACGTAATTTTAGCATCGTATCCAATGCTGTGTGAACCGGTGCGTTGTCTTGAAGAAAGAGCACTTTTTTCTTCTTTAAATGTGGTCGTTTTTCTTCGATTGCATTATTCAATTGATCCAATAATGCACGATAATACTTGCCTGTGATTGTGGATCTTTTTTCAATATAATCGATGAGCAATATTCCGAGTGCATCCCAAAATACAGTGGCCTTAACCTTGCCAGCCGATTTCACTGCCTTTGCCTTCTTCGGAGCACTTCCACCAGCTTCCACCCATTGTTTCGATTGATTTTTGGTTTCAGGTGTATAGTGGTGCACCCACGTTTCATCAACAGTTATTAATCGACGCCAAAAACAACATGATTACGTTTTATAATGTCCAAACACTGCTGTGAAGTGGTAGATTAGATAGATTAAATAACGATGTATCAAACTATGCATCACATTTAAATGAGTCAAAACATAATTTTGACGAATAAAAAAACATAAAAATTTTACATGCAGGACATAAAGGTCAAAAGTTGGATAGATTAGAAATTTTAGAAATAAATTGGATAAAAGTGAATAGCGATAGAATTTTGATAAATCAGCAGATAGAATTAAAAAAACTCACCCTTATTAGTCCCCTAAGTTGGAGCCAGTACATTGTAATAAAACAATAAATGTTTTTCATAGAATAGAATTCTCTCTTACAGTACACCGCCAACACATGTTTCAATAATTTGTCCCACTCTGTTCCATTGAAATATTACACTTAAGATAATATTTAATTTTATATCAATTATCCCCACACTGTATAATATTCACCAGTCTGAAGATGCCCATCAAAGGGTGAAAGCGCTAATTGGTCACACAAATAAGTGAAAGTGTACCGAGTATTTTAAAATTAATAACTTAAATGTAAATATAAGTTATTACATCATATGTATTTTACTTGCACCAAAGTGTTATAAATTTGAAGTATATATATTATGGACTTGTGAATAATACTGAAAACAAATTAAACACAGTACATTCGTCTTCAGAACAGCGAGGAGAAGTAAACATGTTTTTTTCTTTATAAATTTATTGCATGTCGACTGTGGAATGGAAAAAGTTTTTAAGCGACATGTCGCAACTTTACAGAAGAACCAATTAAAGTATTTTTTTGTTTTTAATAAAATATCTCATAAATCGATTTTTTATGAAAAGTTTGTAGGAATCACGCCAAAATAATAGGTATGTATGAGATTTTTTTATTAATCAAAAAAATATACAAAAGAAACTTTAATTGGCTCCTCTGTAAAGTTGCCACATGTCGCTTATTAACTTTTTCCTTTTCACCGTCGACGTGCAATAAATTTCCCTGTCAACAAATATATTTATTTTTAATTTATTTATAAACCCTTACAGATTACATTCATTTAACAAAATATTTTTTCTTTTTTAAATTCATATTATATTATTAATGATAATATTTTTAACATCTCTGTAAAGGTTGTCCGAGTCTTTTGTTTAGTTTTGTGTGGTAGTTTATTGTATAATTTCAGTCCCTGGTATTTCAGTCTCGACTGTCCTTGTCTCGTTTTAGAATGTATGTGATATTTTTCTGATATTCTCGTTTTGTATCCATGTATATTACACTTTTATTACATGTACATATTTATTACCAGGGAATCGATATAACACTAGAACATTTGAACATGAATGATATGGAGTGTCCTCCGGTGAGGTTAGTCTCCATCTTAAATGGCCTAGCCTGCTCTAATGCGAAGGTTTTTTGTAATTTTAATTATACGTAGTTTTTTACCAATAACAAAAAACTAAAACTACGAAATTATAAATAAATTACTAACTAAATTTAGGAATTAAATAATTATTATTTTGTATTTAATATATCGTAATGCTTTAATTAATTTATTTAAAAAGTATATTTTATCTAATATTACGAATGATATAACGAAACATCTATTTTTAAATCATTATTATTTTTTTTTTTGGCAATGAACACCCGTGCGATGGTGGCGCTTGGCCATTAGCTACGCGCGTACTATTTTACTAGTGCAACTTGATGAAATATTTCTCGCTCCGATAGCTACGGAGTCAGGTCTGGTGGCGGGTGCCGGGTGCTGGGTGCTGGGTATTGAGCGTTGCGCTGCGTAGCCTTCACGCCGTACGTGGGATATCGCGCGTTTTCCTTCTCGGAAATGTGCCGTGTTTTCCATCCACTTCCAATGGAAAGTGTCCCCCGGACTGTGTCAAGAGCGCGCACGCAATCTCTGATTTCTGCATTGTATTACGAATTCCGTACTGCGATTACTCGACTATTTTCATCCCCAATGAATTGTCTCTGTTATTCGATTTGTAGCAAAACCAAGTCTACCAATGAATAAAATGACTCGCCTTCAGTCTGTTTTAAATGCCGCAGCGAGACTTATTTTCGGAAGTTCAGTCATATCACTCCACTACTCTAGGAATTACACTGACTAAGTTTTCTACAGAGGGTGGAATACAAACTCTGTTGGCTTATGTATAAGTCACTGCACAACTCTGCTCCGGAATATCTAAGGGAATTATGAATTCCAGATAAACTAGCTGGTTTGTAGCAATGATTTTACATGTTTGGCCCGATCTACTCATCAAACCGTGCGCTATCCACCTCCAAAATCCATTTGCATTGTGTGATTACAAACCAAAGATTGTTATTAATTTGTTTGTTAAATTTAATTTTGTAATGTCCAAATCTCAATTTTATCGATCGAGCTAGTGATCATTGCAGAATAGTGGCATAAAGTTGTATAGGTTAAAACAGTTTAATAATTAGCTGTTTATGTATCAGTCCATCTACTAAACATGATTGGTTCTTATAATTTATTGTTTTGACGCAGTACGTAAACGATACTCGAATATACTTTCGATAATATTTTTTAAATGAATTATTATATATTGACCGTCATTTTCATTTTAAATTTAAACAAGTCGTAGCATAGCAGAATTACTGGAAAGCAGTGTATGGTAAACCAAACCTGTCACATTCGAAACCACGATGATCGGTATGAGCGCGAAGATATATCGGCATATTAAAAAAATTATAATTTAGAAGTGTTTCAAAACTAAAAATAATAAAACACCTAATAGGCTTACTTCTGCGCAGAGGAAAACAGGAGTGCGGAGGGGGTAGCTAACTCTGCGGTGTGCTGAAGTAAGCAAACATTTGTTATTTTAAATTTTGACACGCTTCTAAATGATTTTTTTAATATGCCAATATGTCATCTTGCTCATACCGATCATTGTGGTTTCGGGTGTGACTGGGTTTACCATACACGCAATTACACATAAAACGATTTATCATTATCTTCATGTCCCGACTTGCTAGATAAATCCGCGTAAAGTCGGAACTGTATGCAAAATAATTCAAGCAATATACACTGAATACATAATATACATGATATTTTTCTGACTTGATGCAATTTAATAAATTAAAATGTATTAAATGTAATTAATGTAAGCAATAGATACTATAGTCTAATATAATGTTTTAATTGTTTATATTTTCTAAACTTTTTTATTTGTTTTTTTTTTTTAATATTTTTTTTTATATTAATTTTTATTACTGATTTTTTTTTTTGTTTTTGGTCAGGCTGTAAGAAAATGCCAAGGGCAATAAGTCCGCAATTTAACCATGTATACCTTTGTTTTATTTTTGTTTTTATCACATTTGATATTAATTTTATGGTCGGTCTCGTGGTGTAATGGTCAGCGCGTTTGCCTATAATGCAAGAAGTCTCGGGTTCGATTCGCAACATGGTTGATACGAAACATTTATTTAAAAGAGTGTTTCCACATTAGAATATTTCATAGTTCCATGACTGGTACCTGAAGCCAAAGACTGATCATCTTTCCTTCATGCAACAAAAATATCAAGCTACGTTGCGATTGCTTACCAATGCAGTTCCCTATGCACCATCAGGTGCTGAAAGGGAATGAGGATGATGATTATGGTTAATTAAGATTCATTATTATTATTACAGTATAATACAACAAAAATAATTAAAAATGAAGATATGGTTCAGCATTTTCAGATGTACGTAAAACTCTATGATTAAAAAATTAAATTGAATGTAATATGATGTTTGTTGTTGTAGCCGCGAGAACCACTGCGAGATCGAGCGCCGACGAAGGAACAAGATGACCGCTTACATCACGGAGCTGTCGGACATGGTGCCCACGTGCAGCGCCCTCGCGCGCAAGCCGGACAAGCTCACCATCCTGCGCATGGCCGTGGCGCACATGAAGGCGCTCAGAGGTCCGTACCGCATTGCATGCTTCTAACTTCCGATTAGCGCCCGCACCACTGTCCCGTCCCGCCTCGACCGCGCGGGACAGGACAGTGGGCAATACAACAATCCGACCGTAGTCCGAACGCTGAACGCTACTATTAAGGCTGTAGACTGGTAAAACGCTCGCAAAATTAGAAAATCATATGATTTTGCCATTATAAAACGAACGTTTTTTTTTTAATCGCTCAATAATAAAAAAACAAATTAGATAAACACAATATTTTTTAAAGGTGTTTCTGTTAAAAAATGTACATAAAAGTTTTATGTAACCAAAATATAATTACTTTTAGACCGGCAGATTACCCCATTTCAAATTTAGACTAAACTTAGGTATCTGGGATCTCAATAAAGACTAAGTATTGAACGAAAATTTGTTGTAATAATTTGAAGATAATAAATTGAACATGAAAGTGGCCGAAGCCAAATTTTATTTTTTTATCGTGTGAAATGCGCCTAAGAGTGTGACGATGTTATTTAATAAACCTCGCGTTATACGAAAAGATCAGTTAAGTTTTTTTTATCGGCTTGGCATTTTTCAAAATAAATTACAAAGCACGTCATTTTACGTGTTAACTTAATTTTTTTAATGAGTTTTACTCCCGAGTCGACTATTATGCTCGGACGGGTACCTGTTTCTCTCTGCGCCCGTGCACAGTTTGTAATGCGTATGACATCTCAATCTATTATCCCGCGTGTATATTCCCATGTTCTTTAGACTATTCTGTCTTCTATAAATGGGCCGGCGCATTTTTCATAACCGAGTTAACAAGCCATTCTTCTATTGTGGACTATCACCACTCGTATAGATATGTCTCGTGTCTACTCCGGGTCCTGACTCACTCTCCTGTGTTACTATTGTTCCTTCAATGGTGTGGCGTATACGCGGTGTTTTAGGGCCAGACCGCGAAACCTCAGCGGAACATTTCTCATTGTATACTTTTTTTAAATCCTAATATTTTTTTCCCGAAAATTCATTTTTCTAAAATTTGAAAATGGAGTAAATCTTTAATTTCTCGTACTAGCGCCCCTTCTACAAACCCCTACCTCTCCCCTTAAAAAAAATGAGATAAAAAACGTATTTTTACATGAAGATAAGTTGATAAAACCTTACGTTTTTATCATATGCTGTGTAGAACCAGCTTTTTGATCAATATTTCATGTCGACCTTTCCAGGAAACGAATCCATGACCTCAAGCATGGTAGGCGAACGGGCTTTAATTGCATCTATAAAATATTGAATTACTCCTAAAAATCCTACTTTTAAAGGACCTTTACGAATTGGAATGTATCCTAATACTTTTTTTTAACATATTACAATAGAGATGAAGAACATTTAAGAGAAGATAATAAAGAATTCTAGGCATCTACAGGGCTTATGACCTGTCAATAGCTGGTTTAAGTGGCCACCTTACACACTGTGTAAAATTCTCCATTCTGCCCATATTTGAATATCTATATTCCTTCAATTCTTTAATCTGTTGATGTTTGTGAAGTTAAAGAGCTGAAACCTTTATTTATGCGGGTGAGATTAATCTAATTGAATTATTTCACCTACATACTAGGCAACGCCTGAAATTTTTTTTTCAATTTCTACACTTCTTCGTGGACCAGGTGGATTTATCAATATGCTAATATAAATTGTAAAGTAATTGTAATATGTTAATATAAACAGCTCTCCAGGGAGTTGAATCCAGTCCTAATACTTTTTGTTCCAATAAAGTAAAAAAAGCTTATCTTACTACAGTACAAGGCCGACTTATCCCCACGTGATTTCGTTTTTATGGATTTTTAGCCAAGAGCAGCCAGCTTCCGTTTCACACATTGATATGTATTCTTCGTCCGCCCGGACACATACTAAAAATAATCTGAGAAAGTTATAAAAATCGGAAGAGTCACAGATAGTCTCATCTTGCGAAGGAGACGCGTTCGCACAATAATATTTACCGGCGAGACTAAAATATTCCGTTACGGGCGAGAGAGACTCGGTGCGGTCCTTTAAGTCGGAACTCGGAACTAATATTAACGAGGAACATAAAGATATCTCCGCGGTAGGTCAGGTTGGGTAGGCACTCAATACCGAAAGCCACTCGGGCCGTCCAAACTGTAAACTATCGCCACTCTGGTCTCCGAACCCGCCCATTGCCAATAATGAGTGATAATTGAACGTAGTTATGCAGGAAGCAGCCAGTCCCTCAATTTTGAAAAAATGCTTTATTGATATTATCGGGAGAAGTAAGGTCAATTTTATGTTCTAAAAACAGCCAGACTGCTTTTGTAAAAAAAACTGTAATAATCACCTCCTGAAAATAGTGTCAATCAAAAACACGACATTTCTCAATTTGCAGAATATACCCCTACACTACCAAATTTTTCCGTTTCTTGAAAAATCATTAAAACGGGTCAAATAGATAATAAGGTTTGTTAATAATTTGTAATATAAAAAAAAATGTTTTAATTGTTTATCATTTATAAAAGTCAAAAACATTCCAAATGTTGAGTACGTTTGATTATTCATCATTTTCACAAAAGTGCTATTTTCTGAGTTTTACTTTTCTATGGCTGGCTGCTATCTGCATAACTACGTTCAATTGAACGTAGTTTTGCTGAAAACAGCCAGTCCACAATAAAAAAAAAGATAGATATTAAGTAAGATCAATTCTATGTTGATTACAAAAACGGCATTTCTCCATTTGCAGAAAACACCAAAGAACTAGAAAAATCTTACGGTATACATGCTGATGGGAAGATTAATTCCTCCAGAAATCTAGTTCCTTTAAATTAATTAAAGTGGATTAATATATTAGTATTTTAATTTTATAAATTCAGTAATTTAATAAACCTGTAATAAAAAAAAAGTTTTATTACGGAATGTCACGAATGACGTCAAAAGCATGCAAAACCGAAGGGCATGTATGACAAGATGTATTAATGCGGAAGAAGCTAGAAATGTATGCCAGGATAGACGTGTGTGGCGGTCCATTTTCTCTGCCTACCCCTACGGGAAAATGGCGAGATTGTTGTAGTAGTAGTAGTAATGTCACATCATACATTTTAATTTTAAATTAGGTATCATTCGATATTATAAATTATATCTGGCTGTATATTTATATTTTAATGTATATTTTAGGTTGTGTGATCAGCCAGACTTAAAAAAATTGCCAAAATTCCTTTAACACATAATTAAATTATTTTTAAAGTTATTATAACAAATTAAGTGATTCTTAACAGTCAAGTACTCTAATATAAATAAACAATAACATGTTCAATACATAATGACACAACATACATCAAAGTTTTACTAGGGCTATCTGTTTTCTGCGTCTTAAGTCTCTATTTATTTATCAAAGTAAAAAAAAATTGCAACTGTTGTGTAAATTTGAAAATGAACTTTTTTCATAAAAGTGCTATTATCTAAGATTCGCTTTTTTTATAGCTGGCTGCTTTCTGCATAACTACGTTCAATTTGTATCATTTTCATTACTCACAAACGTGAAAACGAACAAACTATCATTAACAAATTGCAACAGAGATAAAGAACATTTAAGGTAAGGAAATTTCGAAGTCTAGACTGGTTTGAGTGGCCACATTACACACTGTAACATTTGAAGCATGTTTGAACATCCATATTTCTTAAATTCTTCCTTCTGTTTATTAATGTGAAATGAATGAGCTGAAACCATTATTGATGCGGGTGAGATTCACCCGAACGAATTTTTTTACCTGAATACTGGGACACGCCTGAAAATATTTTATTTTCTTGTAATATTTCAATCTTAATTACTTCTTAAGGGATCTAGCACAGATTGTAATCTATTATAACAATCTATTATAATGTATGTTTTTTGTAGCTACTTCTTTACAAGCCTGTAAGTTTCGGTAAGGGGAAATTTCATTGACTAGTGTTTGTTATTGACAATTACGCCACGACGAGGCCGTAAGAGCTCTCTGGTTCGATTCCCGAGATGGTTGACATGAAATATTTATTTAAATGGGTATTTTTACACTAGAATATTTCATAGTCCCTCACTTCATATAATATTACCTTCATGTAACTTTTTTTAAATCAAGATAATCTTCGATTGCGTACCAATTCAGTGTCCTATGCACTATTAGGTGCGGAAAGGGGAATTAGTGAATTAATGAGTGTTTGTTATAAAACTAAACATGATCTAATAAACCACCGTTGGTGCCTTGAAGATCTATCAATATTGTTCCGTCCTAGGACTCGACCAACGTGTCAACAGCAATTTGTTGAACAAAACATAAATAAACGATATAGACGGACAGGCTATCTCCGCGGAACAACGGTTACCGCCCGCGGCCGCATTGTCCTCGTGTGACCGCGCTCGGACAGGACCTTGTGACTATAGCGATTTGCTCGACGTGAACTAGTCGCTCCCGCACATTTTTTCTGCCGAAAATGGCGGCAGAAAAAATCCCCTTTATTCTTATGTTCGTTCTTTAACAATCACAATTTATCCTGGTATAAAATTTATTTATTCATACAAACATGCATATTACAAAAAAAATAAAAAAATGTTGCCATGAGCCCTGTGTTGAGTTGGAATACAACATTATGGAAAGTGAGAGCATGCACAATATTAAAGAATACTAAAAATAAAATTATTACGTAAACATTCATTTTAATAAACATCTAGACAACGCGCTTAATAGTTTATAAATAGTTATGCAATGTCTCGAAAAAAATTGTAGCTTTCGTGAACTCGCTCGTAATAAACGCCGTCGTGTATTCATTTTCGCGGCGCTCACGTGTGAACTGCGGCCGAATTTTCGTATTTATTTTATTTTATAAATTTATTGTATAAATAAGTATGCATATTTAATAACCAGGAGAGCGGCTAAAAGGATCTACGATGCAAATGTTGATGGATGCAGAAAACGAGGAAGACCGAGAAAGACATGGCACGATCAAGTCCATCAAATACTTGAAGATGGACATGTCAAAAGTAGGAATAATCGGCGTGCGTGCATGATAAGATGTATGAATGTAGAGGAAGCGAGGTCTGTATGCCAAGATAGAGTGTTATGGCGTTCTATCCTCTCTGCCTACCCCTACGGAGAAACGGCGTGATGGTTTGTTGTTGTTGTTGTTGAATCCATATAAAACTAGTGAGTTAGAAAATGAATACGGAGCGTCCTCTGGTTAGGATAGTCTCCATCTAACATGACACAGGCGTTGTCCTATTGTCATATTGTCCTAGCGTTCTGTCCCGCGCAGTCGAGGCTGTTCACGGAACTGCATTGTCCACATGTAAAGGATACTATACTATGTACATAAGTAACATTTTTGTGGTAATTTTCGAAATTTAGAATAGTGGTCCTGGTGTAATTTTTGTACATATTGTAATAGATTTAATTTACATAGGCATTTGAAATAAAATAAACCGTCTTTTTATTGTTATTTCTTACTACACAGATTAAATTAAGTAGTTCACAAAGTTAAAACTTGTTGTTTTATAATGTGTCTTATCGAAATGTAAAAAAAATATTGATCTACATTTTTATCTACTTTTATAAATATGGATGAAATAACATCAATCTTGTAATATGTCCACTTTCATTTATTTCTGTAAAAACCTTTCAGGCGTTAAAATTGTTTAATAAATAAATATTATAACTATCGATTGGTCATTTTCTTTTGTGGTTGGTGTTTGGTTAGCTTTGTCGAACGCGATATTGTAATATTCCGCAGTCCATTATGCGGAGAACCTACCGATGTCGGGGTCGTCTGTCATTTATGCACTAACATATGCAAGATGTACATATCGTCCTACTGTTTGTCATTCATTTCACGATCGCCATTTGAAAAAAAAAACGGTTAATTCATTGACAAAGGCGCGCCTGGTCATTTTTATCGTTTTAAAAATGGTTACTGAGAAATGCTAAAGGCCTTACTAACTGCTATCGAAACACCCAATCAGAATAGGAATATGCACGCGTGAGTGGGTACACAGCGTGATATCCATTGAAAAATACTTTTCAGTGGAGAAGCCGATTTCTGCATACGATTGTTTGGAACGACTGACAATGCAACAGAACGAGCCTTACGTAATCAAGCAGTGCATAATATTATATAGTATGCAGGTACCCACCATTCGCAGAAGAACAATATTAGATTGGTTTTCCATAGTGATGAAATTTAACACGAAACATAATATATTGTGTGTTAAATAGCACTATGAAGTTTGATCACGTTGCATTCATATTGTGTAGGTATACTGTACCCACACATGAACTCAAGATGGACAATAATTCAAACTGTTGAGAGTCAAGCATCATCGGCTCATAAAATAGTACCGGGAAGAATAAACCGTTTTATCGGGGTACTAAATTAAACCGTAATTTACACTCCGGAGTAAAGCGACCCGGCACCGTGGCCTCTACCTTCACACGAGGAACCATAATTGATTTCACTATTATTAGCCATAAACGTTGAAATTATACTGCTTTTATTAGTATTGCCTTTGAATTATTTTGTTTGAACATATAACTTGTGTTAATGTTCCGTGCTTGTTCTGTGATATTATTCAATGTCAACCGACTTTGATAATTAAACGACATAAAAGACGGTAGATAGTCGTTAAATGCCCTCGCGAGAGGAAAGAACTGAAAGTTACACAATTTAGTCATTTTCGTCGATTAAACTGCGTCATTCAAATGTAGGATCTCATTTATAGACGGAGGAGTTTTGAGAAACATTAACTGATATTAAAAAAATACAACAGAGATGAACAGTATTTTAGAGAAGGAAATATGGAAGTCCAGGCATTTTCAGGACTTACGACCTGTCGATTGGCTGATTTAAGTGGCCACAATTTACCCATGTATGAACATGCATATTTCTGCAATTCTTCCATCTGTTGATTGCGGTGAAGTAAAAGAGCTGAAACCTGTATTGTTGTGAAGAGATTCACCCGATTAAATTATTTCACGCACCTACTAGGCCACGCCCGAAAACAATTTTATATTGATATGTTGAGTTTTTTTTTTTAGTTTTTCTACTGACATTTCTTGATGGAACTGCATTGTTAATTATAATAATAAAAATACGTATATAGTTTTATTCCACTTTTATTTTTTATTTATAAATTTTTACCAGTGACCGGGTTTCGTCGTGACCGACATCGTCAGACTGGCAAAAATTTGGCACTGGTAAAAATTTATAAATAAAAGTGGAATAAAACTATATACGTATTTTTATTATAAGTTTTATATTGATTTATATCTTTTTTTTTTTATTCTTAGTTTTCAGTTCTTAGAACATTGCCGAAAATATACTTATACCTGCATCCTTAAAAAATATTTAGTGATATTTTTTTGCGCAACATGTATGTTCAGTGTTGGATTTGAACAAAGGGGTTGAAAAAAATAACGGGAAAAAACGCGCCCTAACCTGTTTATATGACTTTCATGAAATTCCCGAAAACATTTCCACGGCCAATAATACGCGAAGGAACATTCCCCAGCCCCGTATATTCAGTATATTGCAGTACGAAGCACGCGTTTCCCACTCTCCCTCGCCATATAAATATGATACAACTCGCTTTGTTTTCCTTCAGCGATTTATGGTACGTAATATTATGATGTATCTTTATTGTCGAGTTTTTTTTTACAAATTAAAATGTTAACGTTTTTAGTACGCTACATTATTTACGAACCTGTCTGCTAGGAAATAATGTTATTGCATGACATCCAGCTATCTTTATAACTAAATACTGAATTTTAAGTTCTTATTCAATTTCATTTCAATATTCCTTTTTTCGTTTAAAATAAGATCCAAACGTAGTTTCCTTATGTTTTATAAAAGTAATATTTTGCTCAAATTTTTTAAATGTTTTTAATTAAATTATACTTAATACCTTACCCTTGTGCGCCGAATTTATTTTTAAAACCAATAAAAAAATACATATTTATGTGTAAAATTCTGTTAGGGCGATTTAAACAAAAATGGCACACCGGAACGACATCTTAACTTGTAAAACATATCGTCGGCTTAACTTATAAAACGCGTAAATCATTAACTTATTTTTTTTAGGGGAGAGAAAAAACAGTTTTTACTTCTGTGGCGAAGTTGTTTTTTTGATATTTAGAAAAAAAAACCTCACGATTATACAAGTTTAACATACGCATGTATTATTTGAAGACTTGACAGAAAATGCCCAAATGAGAACATTTATAGACTTACGAGTTTTACAAGCTAGGGTGACGATATGGTTGATTTGTCCACGTGGAGTTATTGATTAACATCGGTGAATTACTTTTTTTCGTTTCATTGTAATACAAGTCCTGGACATTTCCAATTTATTTTTTAAGAATTTAACCATTGCCACTACAACCGGTTAGGTATGCAGAATTATTGTAGAGGCCACTAGTGACCGACTGAAATAAAACTTTCAACTGAAACCGAAAACGAATTATGGCTTCTGTTCTAGTTTCGGCCGAAACCGAAACTTGTTTAAATAAATTAAAAGTAACTTAAAAACGTCCAAAATTAGACGTTATTTTTGTTAAACTGTACGAGTTCATTAAAATAAGTGTAAAATAAAATGCATAATGAAATAAAAGGTACTTATTCAATGGTTCGTTGTTACGTCATACATATAACTTATATGTAACAGTTCTTCAGTGCACGCTATCGGAACTTAAACTTATTAACTATTAAGGAATTATATACATTTAAAAGATTTTAGAACTCACGAGAACTTGAGAGTCACGAGCCCTAAGATACACCCGAGTACAGACAAACTTAATTCGACACATCCTGACAGCAGGTTTCGGTTGAGCTAAAGTTTCGGACGATTTTCGTCCGAAACCGAAACTTCGGTCAGTCACTAGACACTAAAATAGAATTGTTAATTTATTTATTCATTTTGGAAAAAAAACAACAGTTATATATACGTATAATTCATATAGAAGATAAGGGTATATGGAAACTTGAATTGTAAAAATAAAAACCCAGTAATTAATTGAAATTCATTTCAAAACTAAGAAATGCTACTAATTAATAAATAAAAATAAAGTTTTAAAAAAAAATAATAGTAATAAAATATGTTCATAGTAAATAAGTACATTTAGAATTGTATTTTCAAAACAAGAAGAAAAAAAAACAAATTATGTAAAAAATATTGACGAAGGTACAAAACATAATTTTTAATGACATTCTTATATAATTAAACAGGCGTATTATCAACGCGTATAAGGAATCTTCTATTAATTTAGTATGGGAGAGATGAAAAATGTCTGCGTGACCGGAGAGAACGGTATTGTAATAATGACATGCTCTATAGAAAAAATCATTCTTTCTTGAATTTGTCCTGGGTATCAGCAAATTGAATGTAGTTTGGAGTATTTAAAAAAAGAAGACATTACTCGCTCTGTTTTCGTTGCCGATTTTTCCCCAATCGCGTCACAAACAACGCGAAACCTCCCCCGTAATAAATAAAATAAATTAGCGCTGTAGTTTTCCTCGGCGTCCTAATGCAGTAAGCATGTCAGCCGGTATCTGATTTCCTGTATTCCTATATTAGCTCGGCTCTCCTCTCTCTCTCCTCTCTCCTCCCTCGCGTACTTTAGACACGAATCTACGAGGATCTCATTATGGTGGAAAATTCGCTGCTACTAAACATTCTTTGTATCATAAATACATTATGTTTAAGTTCCCCCGATTTAAAAGATGAATTTTTCTAAGCAATCCCTGCAGCTCAATCACAATGGTTGCACTTGTCGGCAATTACCGACTCGATAAACATTTCTTGTAGATTATTAGTGTTAAGGACTTGTAATCGACGTGATAAACACATGCGATTGTGCACCTGGAGAATCCTTGTATTGAATCGTTTTCTCACACCTTTAATTTTTAAATGATTAAACAATATTTTAACCGTACATTGTGTGTTAATTGATAAAAAATATCAATCTTTTAAATATTAGTCCAACGTTATTTTGTATTTTCCATTATTTTAAAGGCCAAATAGAACTAAATTAAGTTAATTTATTAAAAAACTATACATAAAAACTTTAACTATACAAAAAAAAAAGATTAATAAACTATACATTAAAACCTACCTACCTAAATAATAGCGTAATTCAAAACCGTCTCTAAATCTTGCAAACACAGATTTCAATTATCCAATTTAACGCTGCAAACTAAGCATTCTTCATTGAGTTGGTGAAGCATAATTAGAAATCTTACAATTCTTTTTTTCAAGGTTTTTTGCAAATACGTCAGTACTAACTCCTTCAATGGAGATTACTAAGTTTGCTTCTAATATCGACATGTATCGAAATTAAATAAGTGCTTTGATTTTACCACCGTTTTCGTAAAATTGAATCACATTTAATTACTTCTGGAACAAATTTTTCAAAATGTTTCGTGCTATACCTTCTTATCTCGTATAATTTAATCATAGTTCTTTTTATAGAGCAAGAAAATGCACCCTATTATTATTGTAGATGAGTGGTTATGGTATCGCCTCTGTCGGCATTCTTGTTGCTGGAGCGAGTACGTTTCGTGGGCGGTCAAGTAGTAGTCATTACACCCAAAATCATCTCGAAAGAGATAATCACTTTGGATACCTGCAAACTACACTCGTACTACTATCCTTTGCATTCCGATTCCGTTATTTTGGGGAACGAGCTTTCTTGATTACTGTATTTATTTTATAGGTTGAAGAAAAACTCGCTTAGATTTTGTCAGGCTTTTATCGAATCTCTTTTCAGTTGAAAACAAAACATCCTAGATGAAAATCAGCAAATGATACCGCAGTTTTAGGATCTATGTGGGCATATCGATAGGGACGAGGTTGTCAATTTTTTTAAAGTTCGAGATTAACAATTAGCAAAAATTGACAAATCTGCTTTCCTTCCATACTTTAACTTTTATTTGATTTTATATATCTTGAAATTTTTATGTTTTTTCATTGTGTATTTTTGTATTATTTAATTTAGTACTTACTCTTATTTGACATATTATTTATTACTCCTATTTCTTACTAAAGTATAGAGCGTATTATCTAGTTTTTATACATGTATTATTTTTCTATTGATTTCAATGATACTATTATTTTTATTTTTTTCAACACTAATATATTTTACTATTATACTATTTATTTTGTTGATTTCAATGATATTATTATTTTTAGATTTGATTATGTACGAATCTAAATTTGTATAATAATTATTTTAACCCTTATACTGCTAAACAACTGATTATGATTATTATTTTTTTACATTTTATTCCTTAGAGTTTTATTATTTATACCTTGTTTTTCTGGATTGTTATTACATTGCAACACATGTCATTATAATTTAATCTAATCAATTTGACTATGTATTTTTTATTTTGAATTATTATGGCTTGACACGGGCACAGCCTAAAAAGCCTTAATAAGTTCATTAATATTTAAACTAGTGTTATTTTGAATTAATAAATAAATACGTGACGTATTTTTTTTGATCAGCAATGGTCAGCGTGTTTGCCCTACCGTGCAAGAGGTTCGATTCCCGACATGGTTGAAGTGAAATATTGATTTAAATTGGTGTTTTCACTCCAGAATATTTCGTAGGCCCTGGACTGGTATCTGAAGCGTAAGACTGATCATCTTACTTTTATGTAACAAAAATGATCAAGATACGCTGCGATTGGTGTACCAATGCAGTGCCCCATGAACCATCAGGTGCGGAGAGGGAATGATGATGATGTTGAATTTTACTCGTATTGTGTATTTTTTTATCATTTACAGTTTTAAAAACTCTCGCTGCAATAGTATTGTTTTATAGTAAATAGAACCGGGTTGTGGTTCAAATCGGATTATGGTCCCGTGGCTAGTGTTTCGGATTCACGGATCAGAGAACCGTGGTTCAAAGCCCACTCTACCCTAACTTACATTACATATTATATTACATTACATTACATATTTTATTTGTACAAAATATTACCAATCAGCAAAAGTGCTGGTATGATGAAGTTGATAAAATTAACATCACATATTACTCGTCACATGGGTCGTTCGAACAATTTTTTAAGGTGTTTTTAAATGTGTATATATTTTGTATATTTTTTAAGTCATTAGAAAGTGAATTGTAGAACTTAATTGCTGTATACTTGATTTCCATTTTCTAATCGTGAGTTATTTACGACTCGTTGAAAATGGCCACCAAAATTAAAATATTTAGGTAAATTATAAGAACGTTAATATTTTTTTTTTCTTTAAAAAAGAAAAATCCTGTTGATAGAACATTTTAAATTGTTTAAACATAACTTATTATTATTCTTAGAGGTGGGGGTCAGTGCTATTCTAGATCTTTTGTGACGGGTCCCCGTTAAGTTCTCGCCCTCCGAGCCTGGGTCTATAAAGAGCCTGGCTACTGTGCGGAAGGCGAGAATTTAAATTTTGCCAAATCTCCCCATCTGAGCCCAGGTCTATAAAGAGCCTGGCTACTGTCGGGAAGGCGAGAGTTTATAACTTACCTGTAAGATTGTATTTAATTATGTGATAATCAAATAAAATGTTAATTTTTATAAATATTCATAAAAAAAACTGAGATAAATGAATATGCAAAATCATCAATTTTATTTCAACTTTTTTTCAATTCAATTCAATTCAATTTTTTATTTATTTTAAATATAACATATACATTACAAAAATATATTCAATACGTACATATTATAAAAAAGGAAAAAAAATACACGAAAGAGACTCGTGTCAAAGGAGTCGAAGAATCCTGCTCCGGAAAACCCCTTCGGATACATGGAACAGATCAATATCCAGAGCGATGTTGTTCAACATAGCGGTAGCTCTTCCAACAGGCATAACCATAGGCAGGTTGGTCCTGAATATCGGAATATGAAACAATCTATGCTGACGCTGTCTTAGGTAATTATCAGGAACATACAAACCAATGCTCATCATAATTTCAGAATTATCGATCATACCGCGCAACAATCGATAAAAATGTGTGGTCAAATACACATTCCTTCTAGTCTCTAAACTGTTGTAGCCAAGCATACCCTGGAGAAACTCGGTCGGGTAGAGCCAAGGATAATACCCGCACTCTCTCATGTAGAGATATCTCAGAAACTTCTTTTGGATTTTCTCTATCATAAGAGAGTACTTCAGTTCATGTGGCCCCCAAATCATCGAGCCACTCTCGAGTCTACTTCGCACCAAGGTTTTGTCACTTGCCTATTTCATTTTTGACTCAAACAATAATCGTTTTCAGCAAGTATTATTATTTATTTTTTTTATCTGTGTATTTTTTTTATGAATTAATTTTGGTTTTCCCCACGACTAATTTACCAAATAATAGGCGATGATAAATGGTTACCTTTTAAACATAGCTCTGCGGACGGACCGATGTCACACCGCTTTGTTAGGTGTCTCCCGTCTCGCGCTGTCGCCGCGGCGGAAGGCCTCTCCTGCCGTACGAAGGCAGGTACTCGCGCTGGCGCTGGTGGCCGGTTCCTGGTCCCGAGCCCCCAGTTTAGTATTCCACATACGGTGCGATGTCGTGACTAGGTGTACTGTATACACGTGCATACTCGACTGTAGGTCCTACAGACATCGCCTTTGTTTCCCGTAACTTGTCCACACAAATTTTCACCTGTAACCCTTCCTTCGTATTCGAGACTTGTGAACTGGCGCGTAGTGACCGACCGAAGTTTCGGTTTCGACCAGTTTCGTCCAATGAAACGAGTTTCAGCCCCGGTTTCGGGTTCGGCCGAAACTTGTTGTCGGGATGTGTCGGATTACGTTCGTCTGTACTCGGGTGCATCTTATGGCTCTTAACCCTAAGTTCTCGTTAGTTCTCAAGTCTTTTATGTTTATATTTTGGTAATTCCTTTATAGTTAATAAATTTAAGTTCCGATAGTGTACACTGAAGAACTGTTACATATAAGTTATACAGGGTGTTCATTAAACCCTGTCACATCCGAAACCACGATGATCAGTATGAGCAAGAAGATATATTGGCATATTAAAATATTTTTTTTAGAAATAATAATATTTAAAAAAATAAAATATCAAAAAAAGCAAATGGTTGCTTACTTCTGCAGGGAAGAAACGAGCAGGGGGAGGGGTAAGTCTGATACTGCGCCGCGCTCCCCTCACTTCTCTCCTGCAGAAGTAAGCAACCATTTGTTTTTTTTAATATTTTATTTTTGAAAATTTTCTTTGTTCCAAATACTTTTTTAAATATGCTAATATGTCTTCTTACCCATACTGATCATTGTGGTTTCGGATGTGACAGGGTTTAAAGAACACCCTGTATGTATAACGTAACAACGAACAATTAAAGTTATGCCTTTTATTTCATTGTGCATTTTCTCTATCACTTATTTTAATGAACTCGTAAGGTTTAACAATAAAAACGCCTAATTTTGGGCGTTTTAAGATGACTTTTTACTTATTGAAATAATTTTCGGTTTTAGAAAATTTAATTCGGTTTCAGCTGAAAACTTTGTTTCTGTCTATCACTAATCACTACCGGTGCGTTGTTACGCCGCGACGTGCGTGTGGTGTAATTTTAATTGTAAATCTTTACCGAACATTTATAATTTATACTATTTAATTGGTTACACTTCATTGTACACCAATATAGTCATTACACGTGACCCGACCTCAACCCTAAAACACTTAGTAGCTTTATGTTCCCACGATGCATATGCGCAATCGATAAACGGATATGTTATTTTATTAAATACTTCATAGGTACGTACATTAATATTATTTAAGCTATTAGTTTGTATGTAGGCACTTATTAATCTTGATGCTTTCGTCATAATTCTAGAAACGAAATCTGAAGCGATAATCTTCGCGGTAGTTTGTAAAATCACGATACCAAATTTCTAAGTAAAACCGCAGTACCCGTTTATCTGTATACAACGAAGGAGGTGCGTTTAACACGAATTTATCGCTAATCTCTCGCACTAAAAGTGGTTCCATTGAATCTTGAATCGGCTCGGTGCGACTCGAGTCCCTCCCCGACTAATAAGCTACCATTCTCTATTTTCTATACTAATAAGCCTTTACTTTAGCACATACTTACCTCCGTATCTGCGCAGCATCGTCTGTTTTATTAACACCGTGTCGATGGTTCTCCGTTCCGAGTTGTGTTAAGGTCGAGATCGCTATCTGGTGAGATGAATTATTGCGGACCAAATCATGTTCGAGCCGTTTTCCCATGCTCGGATATTGGCTCGCTGGATATATATTAGCATGTTCTATTTGCTATTTATCCCCTGTACCTGTTAACTAAACAGTTATAATTACTGTAGTCTTTAATTTATAATATAATGCAACACTGAATTAAAATATTAGCTTAACTCAAATGTACAATGTTGAATCTCAGAACTATTACGGTATTTTTGAACTGATTTAAGATTGAAATGTCACTATCTAAATATTTCAGTGTCTCCCTTTTCTTTCCTTCCCACCCCCTCTCCACTCTTCGTAGTATAGTGTAGGTTTTTATTTAATTTTTGTATAAAATTATAAGATTCTGTAACCTAGAATATGTCCATGTACTTGTAATTTTCTCAAACTGAACGGTTTGGGTAGGTAGCAAGTAAATGTCTTGAGGTGGCATGCCCGCCCTTATATGTATATAGAGTGTTTAATAAATAAATAAGACCAATCGATACATTATTAAAGGTCTTTCAGTTTCAGTGCGCAGAACGGCGTTTATTTGGTATTTTTAAACACATATTACAATTGGTTTATCGAGGATATAACACGAAGTAATCTTTCCGAGCACTATGGTAGGTACATTGGCAGTGCTTAATTTAAGAATTTTCGTTGCCTTTTCGTTTTTCTACAAATGCAAAAGAGGAATAAAAGTTTTTACTCTTTTTTTTTCTTAAAATTTGCTCTAATTGTCGCATAAATTAATTCGGCGGAGAACATCCCGCCAACCCTTATCTTTCCTTCTGCCACCCTTTCCGCCTTTTCACTCAGTTTTTAATTTTCAGGGAGATTCTCAGTCTGAAGGGGCACTCGGACAGCCCCTCGCCCTCGCCCCCCTCCTCCGCCCCCGCCGCGTTCCCCACACCGCCTCCCATTCACTTGTTTAAAATGAAGTACCTAACTAGCCCCAGTCTTTTTGCAGCCGAAAGAATAATTTATGTCCTCTCTTTGTGTAACTTAACTCTTGGCATGAAGTCGCAGTGCCGCGTTAATTATTTAGCAAAAAAGCATTAAGTACCTACTTTTTGTGCATAATGCTGGCATTATTGTGTCTTTATAACATTCAGCGAAGCTATTTGGCCGTCGGTTGCATAGTATTTTGCAAACATTCTATTATGTGAAATGAGCCAAGGTCTATGCTAATTTCATGCGAAAATCTACGCGCATTATTATTTTTTATTCTTGATATTGCTATAGTTACGGTGCCTATTTAATTTCAGTAAATATACGTTAATATGGCACCGTTAACCAGATAACACGAAAAGGGGCTAATTATTTTGATAAATGTGGCTTCAACTGTAGATACCGCTGAAGGGATTCTCAGAAAGAGGAAAGCGATCGTCTCATAATCATACGGGGAACTCTGCCGAGGGGACGCCGGACGGCACGATAAACGTCGGAATACGGATCCATTGCAATTATTCTAATCACGGTGCGCATATAATCATGCACATTTATCGGCTTCATTGCAAACAATCTAGTGTTAATTATGCATACATTACATTGTGAGATTGTAAGCCGTCATTACCCAAGACTCGCGAGCTTCTCGGAAAATGATCGAGCCATTATAATATTTATAATCTTAACCGGTACATTTATCGAGGAGAGTTCACATTCAACAAATAAATCCACATTACATTGCCAGTTGAAAATCTCGATTTACCTATTTGCCAGTCCTGCCTTAGTATTTTGCATATTGCCGAAGAATCTATGTACAAGATACCCACTAAGGAAACCACGTGATGGCAGTTAGGATTGAGATTTAATACATAAGTTACGATGCGTTCACTATTTGTAATTAACCTGATTCTGAGAAGTGCTCCAATAATACCTATGTACGTTCATATGGGTGACTTGACAGTAGATATTAATGACGTACCTACATATTAAAAAAAATACGTAGATAGTAATGACGTACCTACATATTAAAAAAAATACGTAGATAGTAATGACGTACCTACATATTTAAAAAAATACGTATTATTCTAATTTATCCAGAGAATCCAAAATTATACATAATATTTGTGTCCGGGATAAATTTTGTTTCAGTTTTTGCGGATCTTCTCTAATTATATACGTTCTTTAATAGAGATATACCTTATGTTCAAATCAAAATGTATAATTCTTCCACCTGTCTATTATAACTGTATCGATATCAATGCACGTGTATTAAATATTATTCACGGCGATTAATTGATCATAAATCTCCCCCATTCCCCACAATCATTTTGTCTTGCGTCGCAGTTTATAAATTTGGCTTCGTGCATCTTGAATCAACATGAGTTCACTACCTTAGCAGTTAATCAACTAATTTCATGGTTGTCAGTTGTTACCTTTTAAAAATATCTTCTGTTTAATAGAGCTTGTAATCACTTATATACCATGTTGCTACGAAATATCGTATTACAATACAGCATGTAAAAACACGTAGGTACATAATAAAATGGAACTAAGGTTCATTGAACCTACCAAAGATGTGCAGTTTTAAACGTTTTAAAATTAAATCTGACACTTCTAAACGTATTTGTTTTTTTTTTACAAAAAGAAATGCAAAATTAGTCAACACATTAGTGTTCCGAAAAGCGACCCAACCACTTAATTTATATCCACGTCAATTACAATCTACATGTGTATATTCTATTCAAATCTTTAATAAATTTTGCTTATATGTGGGTAACATAATGTTTTCATATAAATCATTCAAATGTGCAGGGTTACAAGAAAAACATGTATTTTAACTTGGTTCACCGACAGACACTAACACATTAGCATAGTCTTATTAAACATTCGAACGCACTATATCCACCTATGATCGATTATTCATATCTCACACGAAGGCAGGATTATTTTTATTTATTATACGCCCAGACGGTTTTTACATGACAGGTACATTATTAAAATTCACGCGTTTCGTGGTATAACAAGTCAATATGTAGGTCCAATAAATATATCTGCTTAAATTCAAAAGGTTCACAAATCGGAAATCTCGAAATTTTGTTGTATATTGCAAAAATGTTATTTAAATCGGTTATATTTTTCTATAAAACAAAGACTCGCATGGATTTTGCATTATAAATGACCCAAATCGCACAACAGGCATTTTGCGTTTTGGTGGTAAACTTTAGAGCTTTCTGGGTGATAGCACAACACTCCGTAATTATATAGATACAGGTTTAAAAATCGAATTATCTTAAAAACATAAATATAAAAAATAAGATTATGAAAAAAAAAAAAGCAAAAACTCGTGATAAAACTTTGATGGCCAAATATGAAAAAGTCCAATTTAGATTTGTGACAATTTAACTATCCACTAAAAAAAACAATGTTCTTACATTTCTGCGATGTTTTTTGTTTTTCCTGAATTTTTTTGTGAAAAACACATTTCCAAGGGGCTACGACGAAATGCTTCTTGTATGGTAGCAAAAAGCGCCAAGCCCCATACAAATCGGACATCTTATAAGTATATGTAAGATGTATCTCAAATAAATAATTGAGTATAATGTGAATAAAACTATGACTATTATCGTTTCGCAACCCTGAAATTGTGACACGGCTTCGCAGTCGCCAGTCGCTATCCTTTACCAAACAATGGAGACATCACGCGGGAAGCCGCCAGCCGCAGCCGCAGCCGGCCGGATGCCCTGTAGCTGCGGCTATTGCGGTGGCATCGCTTATTGCATATATTTTTTTCATACCTATACAACAAATACCTACGTAGTATGCATAATATATTGATGTCACGCGAAACGGCCAAATATGAATCTGGGAAATTTTCGATTCGGGCCTGTCAATCATCCGCAAAGGGAGAATTCCCTTACGAATACAAAATTGTATAAAATATATTTTTGTCACCACGCGAAACACGTTGTTGAAGTATGTAAAATCATAATACATATTAAATTATCAATGTACGACACCTATTAGATTTTATTTATTTTTTTTAAATTTGTAAATACACCAAGAATTTGTGAATTATTTCCCTTTCTTTTCTATTTCTCTTTGTACACGTGTGCATTTATTACCAAATAATGCAAACAATTATGGAAAGCCTAATCAAATAACTTTGTTGATCTCGCTATTGTTTTTTTAAATTTAGTCTTTGACTGTATTATGGAGTTAAAGGCGATTTAAGCTGCTTGCTACTTAATGAATCGATTGTAATTCTACCGACATTAAGAAGAAGAAGATCGAATTATGCATATTCTCGCGTGTTGCGGAGATATCTCAATCGGGAGTTTTAATTTATGGTAATTTTGATCCTTAACTCGCAATGACTTTCATTCCATTTTAATTGGACGAACGTTTTCCCGTCGAACGCGAATGTCCCGGGTGCAGTAAAGGTTACCGCCTGTGCCACTGTCAGTCAACCCGGTCCATCGCGGCCTCTCGCGGCCTTTCGCGGCCATCCGTCGGCGTCGGAGAAACGTCTCAATCCCCCGTCGGACTGCTCAGGACGTCGACTCGGCGTTTCGTCACGCCGCGTATGAGAGAAGTAAATGGATATCCTACGTTCACCGAACGTCTTCGGTTCAGGGTAGTAATATTCACATTTGCCGAGTTAATGAACTTCTACCACCGCCTCCGCTAAAAAAGGCACAGAGTCGAAATCTCATCCAAGTTCCCCGCCATTGTAATGTTATTACCTGCACAAAAGGGTAAATTCGTAAATTTATTAAAAGTTGTTCCCACGGGCTGGCGCACGTGACCGCATCTTGATGGCATTTTTATGTACATTTTTCAGTTCTATTTCGACGTGTTTTAAATGTTAATTCTCCTGAAAAATTCTACGGCAATAATAATAGATTTTATGGCACGCTCTTCTAGGAAATTATGTCTATGAAGTTCGTCCTCTAGTTTTGGTGCATCGTTAATAATTTTCTTTCGTTTAATATTCCGCTGTTGTCACGTCCTTCCGCCCGCCGTATAAGCTTCGTAATATATTTTTTCGTAAATAAATGATAGAAGGAACAGGGGCGAAACAGGTGTCCTTAATTCAACATGCTTTCCCTGTTGCGAGCCTCCTCGTTTCTGATCTTTTTGGGTAAACCTTTCTCGGATTTAATTCACGCGTCGTTAAGGAGCAATCGTTGCGAAACGTAAATAATAGTCAATTTAATCTTCGCTAATCACTCCACTAAAACCCACGTATATAATGTATAAGAGTTAATGATTTAGTATCGCATTACCTCCTAGTTCCAATAACATCCGAATAAACCTCTAGTCCGCGCTGCGGAATCAACCGGTGCGTGTGGTTTAGTAATTGTGGAGTCGTTGGGATGAAATCATTCTTTCTGAGGTAGAAATAACGTTTTTTTTTATTTCTCGCGATTATCTATTTATTTATTTAATAGTTCTACGTATTTATAGTAAATATTTAGAAATATTGCATGGACTCGGAACAACAATAAGTTTCCACAAATTATACAAAGTAATTAAAGAAAAAGTATACAATTGCATTATACACACACCTATAATGATTACATTTTAAAAAAAGAAATTAAAGAAAATAAATAAACATATACTGTATTAAACGGGGCGGGATTAGGACAGGGATTCATGTAGAGAGAATAAGAAAAGGAAGGAAGAGTTAAAAAATATACTTATTTAGTATTATAGTACCAGTCAAGCTGCATTTTTACATTTTTTTACATTTTTTTTTTGCACCACAACAGGCCAGGTGGCCTAATTACAGTGGTGAATTACATCACAGAGCACCCAGGCTTGAGAAAAATCACATTTTAATTTTTGTGTTCTCACCGGGAATCGAACCCGGAACCTCCCGTGCGTGAGTCAAGCATCTTGACCACTACACCACGGAGGCCGCCATATTGAATACAATACAATACAAATAAAAATTATTACATAAACATAAATTTCAATAAACATCTAGACAACACGCCTAATAGTACTATATATATATATATAGTTAATCTCCTTAAACTTAGTATTGTATACTGAACAAAACCTATGGAAAAAGGTTTTTTTTTTTACGGAATATTTTCCTGATTTTCAAATAATATCAATGCAATACAAATAATTGCAACTTTATTTGATGCGCAGGCATTTCTCCGCGATTATCCTCTCGAGCCTATCAGAACTCGGAACTCGGAACGAACCGCGGTCGGTCTTCTCGGAACCTCCGCCATACGAGTATCACCTCCCGATCTCCGTCTGCGGCCGGAGATGCTAATCGTCCCGTACCCTTCCCGTCTCGCCCCGACCCGAGCTCGGGCCCGATGCCCGATATGCGGTCGCGTCTCGTGTAGCTGCCTGTGGCTGCATGGCACGCTACCAGATAACGACTGCCCTTTTCCTATTTTCGTTTTTTTGTATGATTACACTTCTAGGAATAATAATACGATTAAAAACATGAAATAGCCATTTCTTGCTTTATGAATTTTTATTCTGTTAAGATTAAATCTTCTTTCCTAAAATGCTTACAATTTTTTTACGAAAGTATTATTATCATGATTTTGGTTGTCAAATTTTGGTTTTAAACATCTCATTTTTTTTACAAATTTATCTACCAAATGTATTATGCTAAATGTGTCTGTTCAGAAGATAAAATAAACCTTTTCATAAGGCACTGCATTGGTACACCAACCGCAGAGTATCTTGTTTTTTCTTGTTACATAAAATGATCAGTCTTGCCTGTCCAAGGACTATGAAATATTACTGTACGTTTTGTTTTTTTATATTTGTTCCTATATGAAACCCATAATTGGTCTTGTTATTTGTTGTTATTCTTTATGTATTGTTTATTTCTACGACTGTGTTGGTTTCAAAAATAAATAAATAAAAAAATAGCGTGGAAACATCTTTTTAAATGACTGTTTCATGTCAACCACGTCTGGAATCAAACCTCAGACCTCTTGCATGGTATGCAAATGCGCTGACCATTTGATCACGAATACGGACTTTCACATTATTTTTAGCCGAATTGATGTTTCTTATTTAAAAAAAAGAAATGCGTTTTATCGTAACTAAATGAGCCGAGCGGGTCTGTAAATAAATAAATAAATATTTATAAAAAACGTTTAAATAAAATAAAAATTAACGCATGGAGGTTGGTTTTAATAACAGATATATTTAATACCTATTCAGTGGTTTTAATCCTAAATTTTACGATTCTAATTTAGTTAATATTCATAATTAACCCCTCTTGAAATTGATGAAAATGTATTTACCATTTATTCAATACCACTAGAAATTTTTTAATGTTTCATATTTTCAAAAACATGAACATTATTCGTGGTTGTAAAATAATACGTGTATTTTGATAATTTTTCATTTGTACAATATTCCCAATTGAAGTTAATTATCGCTTCCAATTATGTTTCTCCACCGCTGACATAATACAACCCCCACCGCTGAGCCGGCCTACCCGAGTAATTAAAGAAAGAAAATTGCCCTCCATTTGTATTTAATTATTATTTAAATACGCCCTCGCCTTATGTGACTGAACTCGCTTACACCGAACTAGACCTATACACCGAAAATATACACAATATTGAGTTTTGATAGTGTTATTTACCTTGGGCCTTACTTATAAACTTGGCATAAATTTACGCCTAGGCATAGTGATAGAATAATGATGGTATTACCATCATTATGTTACCACTATGCTTAGGCGTAACTTTATACCAAGTTTATAAGTAAGGCCTCTTATTCATTAAATTTGTTACCGTGTGAATATACTATGTTTAATTATGCTATTTTTAGAAACATATTATAATTAGTTACCCACTAAGTCTAATGACTTTTTGGTGTGACAAAATTTTTAGGACAGGTTTATTTTACACACTTTTATATTTATTAATTTATTACCCTTTTTACTTTCATTGTAAAGTATAAAGGGGATATTTCTTCAGTTCTTTTTTTCAAATGAAGATTTTCCACGTTAATGGTGCTTTGCGGGAGATCATTGAACAATCTTGGAATAACGCAATTTAATGTTCGTTCTCCGTAGTAATTTGTAATTGGGGAACGACCAGGGATCTAGTTTTTTTTGTTGTTATTATTTTTATATGCTAATATTAACTACACAATTATTGCTTACACATATATTCAGTTTTATAGGAAAGTGCGTTTGAGTCCTCAATCAATTTAATGAAAAATCCTTCATGTCTTAGTGCCGGACTGGGTCAAGTATTATTGTACATGTTTATGAGTTAATACGTCTTTTTGGACCCTCTATAACACATTCTAGCACTTTTGACACAATTTAATTCGAAGGAATGATTTTTTTATTTACAAGTCGTCATTATTGTTTTAAATTTATTTATTTATTTTTATTTGGAAAAAAAACAACAGTTTATACATATATTGTATACAGAAAATAAGAATATAAATAAACGAAAATTGTGAAAACAGTCAATATAAATTTTCCACAGTGGTGTAAGCTATTGATTAGGTACATTATTTATTTTATTATGTTAACATAAAAAGCAAATCTGCATTTTACAAATATTTATAATACTAACATATTTGACTTAATATACCATATATATATATTTTTTTTTTTTAAACATAAATTCCCTTATACCCAAGATTTATAAAAAAAAATTAAACCTAAAAATTATACAGCATATTCAGTAGAAAGTTATAATAATAGAACATTCTACAGTAATACAACAAGAAAATCATAAGTACTGTTTCATAAAGCTGGGCAAAGTGAACAAAAAACTGTATATATTATGAAATGCATGAATAAATAAATATAATTACCATTCACCACCTTTGAAAAAGTTCAAAAGGTTTGTTCTATAGGAACAATACCCTACACTAAATATATCAGATACGTGGGAATAACTATTGCCGAGTTCATGCAGTCTATTTAATACGGCATTACAAGTATACACTGTCCGTGAATTGTTGCTACAAAACGGTGGCACTTGTCCAGTCATTCTTCCAGGCACCCTGAAGTTGATGAGAGATACTAGTTTAGGGCAATCCTATATTGAATACAATTTTATCGGTATCAAAATAAAAGCAAATTAAGAAATGTTAGGCACTTAAAGTTGCAAATAAAATAAAAATACATATATTTATACATAGTAATAAAAATAATGTAAATAGAAACAAGATAAATTTAAAATTAAAGAATAATAAAAGAAAAGAAAAGAAAAGAAGATTTAAATAATACAAAGGGAGTAGAGGTAGTGTATTACCGCGCAACGCTTTAACTTTTACTTAAATATTCAATATATTCATTCAGTAGGGTAGTTTAAAAAACACTTACCCTCCGCTAATGGCAGAGTATCAATCACATTTTATTAGGCGAGGTGTCAGCTTGGCAGTGAGTTATTTGTGCATTTACCAATGTCCGCGGAATCACGCGATTTCAAACCCGTATTTTGTATTGGCTTCGGCCGACGCTCGATTATGCCTCTATTCGTCTTAACACCCCGTTAATCTCAAACGTCAGCTTTGCATTATATAATTGTTATCCGCAATCAGTTCGCCGACGCTGTAGGGCCCCGGAGTGGGTGAACTTCATTCTGTGGGGAAAATAGAAGCCTTATTAATTTCTATCCGTACCGTTTTTTTGTGGTGGTGCAAATATGAGGTTAAGGGCCTCAGGTATATTTGTAGTTTTCGAATTCTACTCTCTTTTAGATAGAGGTTGTTTTTCTAATTAAAAAAAAATAAATGCGATCGCTCTCCTTTCGTTCCATGTATCGATTAACTAAATCATCGAGTTGTCGATTCGTAAATCGTTGCCGACATAAAAAATAATCACAAAACTTGCTCCGCGCCGATCAGAGTCCCCTAGAATACTATTTACTGAATATTTCAAATCCCCTTCTCATTAATTCATCATTAATCTCGTGCAGCTATGGGATACGATTCATGATTTTATTAGGATCCATTTCTCACTTGCTCGCACCTAGTGCTACACCGCACACCTTACCAGTAACCTGCAGGCGACGCCATAATCGACGCGGCGGGAAACATTGAAGACATTTTTCCGCACGTAATTCCATTTGTTTCTCCGCACTTGGTCCAGGACCTGGAGTTTGTGATGAATGAGCGCCTTCATGATCGTTCGATAGTCGTGTGTTTGGTCGGGGAATTCGCCATCCTCTCGGTGCCGTGAGTTAAGTTTAATGTCTGTTTTGATTTGGCGTTACTTTCTGAAATGCATCTTAAATATTGCCACCGTATAGTGTTTTTGGAAAAAAAAAAAAAACTTATTCTTGTGTATTGCGATAAACGTGTTCTTTAAATATTTAAAAAATGAAGAAACAATTTGCAATGTCTCGTTTTCAAAGAAAAACAAAACCTAAAAACTGTAATGTTTGAAATACTTATGTTGAATTAAGGGAGAGATTCTTGGATGTGTTCATCTTATGTTAAATTTGATGGACATAATGTCTGGTGACCATAACGTACATAGGATAGCCCGCTCATTAAATATTGAAAGTAAATCATATATAAGATTGTTTTTTTTTATAGAATTGGCTATAACGTTATTGTCTAAAAACATTCGTGATCGTTTAACTTTGAAGAACTTAAAATATTTTTTTGCTCTTTTTCCTTTTTAATTTATTACAAATGAACGAACGTTTTCTCCAAAGGTACGATAATAGCGAAAGTTGATATCTTTATTCACGTTGCGCGAGCTGATAGAGATCATCATTTAGTTCCCCATGTGAACAGTGAACAGGCCCTCGGGGTAGGCTACACAGGTACCTACACGGCTACACGCGGAACAGTTCTGTACGTTCAGGCTGTATATCAAACAAATAATTGCCGAACTTATCGAAAATCGGCTACTTAAGCTCTCTGGCCCCGGGCCGGGTTACACTTTATAGCGGACACGTTATCCAAAATTAACCCGGCAATTTCGCTCCTATTCGACTGCCATACGCTAATTATGCTAATAATTATTATTACATTATAATGTAACAATTGAAGACCACTTGTTTAAATATAATTTATGCCAAAATAATGATGTTTATTATAATTCTTAAAGAATAATACCGGGTTGTGGTCCCGTGGGTCGCGGACTCACAGATCCAAGGCCCAAGGTTCTAACCCCGCTCTACCACAATTTAGTTACCATTTTCTAATAGGGAGTTACTTTTTTATCAATTGAAATATTTGGATAAATCAGAGGCAAATCTTTCATTTCTCAAAAAAAATAAAAAAATATTCGATCTCACAATATACTGTCGATTATTCAGTGTTGCTTTTTGGAATGTATATTGCTAGTAATAATACGCCACTGGCTAATAGATATGGACAAAAACTATTCTACGATTATCAACCACGAAGTTAGCTACAATTTACAGTAATAACAACGGGCCGTTAGTACTCTGGTCGAGAATTGCAAGCGCAAACCGAAACTGTCCGTCACACGTTTGTTGTTAAACTAAAATCCAAAGCAAAAATTTGGAACGCTTTTGTTTTATGCAATAGAGTTAAAGGGCTTCTCTAGCGAATTATTACTCTGAGCTAGTACCTATATCTTGTTTTTGCAATATTCTAAAATCAATTTTAAACCAGTTACCACAGACCAGATAGATACGTTAATTTTACAAACTAAAAATAAGTTATTGTCTTTTATGCCGATATATTAAAGTTTATTCTAATAAAGTCCGAGGTCTTATATTTAAGAACTTCAAAGACTACGCCGAAAATAATAATAAAAATATTCGTCAATATGGAGTTTATTCTGCTATTGTCTGTCGCTAGCCGCCCATTAATAATTGAGAATATTTATACCCATTTGTTAATTACAAAACCAACATCAGATTTAAAACTAGAGTGTTCGATTAAATATCCAAGATTGAAATCTTATACCAATTTCTATGGTTTTTTATTATATGTAAAATATTTATTTTATTTTATAATGAGAATGGCACAAGCTTGATAAAAAATTACACTATCTGAAAAAAGTATTAGCTATTAATTATATTACATATTTCAATCACATTGGACATAGGATGGACACCTAAAAGAACTATGCGTTACATATGAAATCACTGACAGACGTCTTACGCTTAGATCTGCGCTGCTGTTCCGAACGCTCTCGTGACCGTAGAAAATACTTTTATAGCGCGTATTTAGTATGTAGATATGCGCTATAAAAGCTTTTTACATCATCTACATCCGCGAGAGCGTTTGGAATAAGCCCTGTAAATGCCTAGACTTCCATATTCCCTTCTCAAAAACGTTTTCCCTCTTGAAAATAAAATAAATTTAAATAGACTTTTAACTTATATGACAATAAGTTTCGGTTTCAGCTGAAACTAGAACAGAAGCCGAAATTCGGTTTCGGATGAAAATCTTGATTCGGTCGGTCACTAATAATGTTTCCATAATACTATAATTTAGCTTTTAGTGTATGTTAGTACCCTGAAATGTTCAAGACCCATATTATGACGATACGGTAAAAAAAAAAACAAATGTTCATAGTAAACTTGATATTTTCAACACGAAAATTAAAACATACGTTTGATTTTTATCAGTAACGTGATTACTACTACATTTATAACCAACGTGGGCGGGTGAAAATTTCAGACGAATATTTGAATTTTAGGACGAAATAAGTTGCCTATATCGTCAAGCATCGGTTAATCTCTTACCTTCCCATTGTTATTGAGGGCCAGGGCCCCGATTACAATGGAAAGTTGACATTCGTCTTCAATTTTATCTACAAAGTACAATCACGTTTTCTGTAGGCAAAGCAGAGTGTGCATAATTTATTTCTTCTAAACGTGTTCAAGAACAGGTAACTGACGAAGATACTTTAAATGTTTATGCAAATATACTCATTTTCGTACACAAATATTGGCTTTTCTTTATAGACAGTCGAAGATAACTCTGTTAACTTCCCACTGTAATCGGGGCCCAGGTGAACTATTCGTGCAATACCAACTGCATCACCAACACGGCGAGTTAAGAAGAGTCGCAGTAAAGGCGTGTTCCCCGGTACCAGTTAACCTTCAACTCAAAGTAACCTCATTTATTCCTTATCCCTGCTATATATAACATTGAATCGAACTTTACTTATATCTTTACCCTCCCCTCGACGTTCATATATTACTACTAATACCATCACGCCATTTCTCCGTAGTGGTAGGCGGATTGGATGAATCGCCACACAATTCTATCCTGACAAACATTTCAAGCTTCTTTCACACGCATATATCTTGTCATACATTCCCTTTGTTCGTGTCTGCTTTTGACATGACCAGACCTTAGATTTTGGTTTATTCGTTCATGCCACGTGTTTCTTGGTCGTCCTCGTCCTACGTTACACTATTCATTCTCGTCATATATATCTGTTTTGCCATTCTATCATCATTCGTTCTACATGACCCAACCATCTTAGTGAAGTTTGTACGATATTTTTTAGTAATATTTATTCTATTTATGTTATTCGATTTATGTTATTTATTGATATAATTCTGCTGTTTTTAGGTGATACATAAAATATTCAAATTTGGATGTGAAAATTCTCGATGGAGGTTCTTCGTAATTTATTATAGAAATAAAAGAAGAGTGATACTTTCAATCCACAAATTCGGAAAAACCAGTGACCGTTTTCATCGCTTTCGCGACATCTTAGAGACTGGGATCTTTATTTAAACTCGTTAAAATATCATTATACCAACCCATTAGTTACCTCGAAACTCTTTGTTAAAAGGTCCTTCACACAAAAATAACTAAATTAAAATTATTGTTATGTAATTTTCAATTCTCTATCCTTACTGTTTTGTAAAAATACATTAAATTCTATACCTAATAAATATTCCAGTCTCGAAGATGTCAAGAAAGCGATCATAGATAACTTATATTTTTGTAAAAGATATAACTTTAAATACTCGGTCCGCTTCCACTTATTTATTTAAACAATTAGCGCTTTCGCTTTCTAACGGGCATAACTTGTATGAAAATACAAGTTATTACCTAATTTATTGAATTATTTGTTTATTGATGCCCAACGTTAGATAATGATATAATATTGTAAACTTTGCAAAATCAGCAACATTTTTGTGCCTTTTATTTGTCCCTGTTTCAACATAACACGAGACAGAGGTCCCATGAAATCGGAACATAATCTACGTACTATATTAGTATGTATATAGAATATAGTTGCAAATGATTAATTTGTTTTTGTACCAAGAGCACTAACGTTCACAATTTATAAAATATGTATTTTAGTTACGAAAAAACTGAAAAATTTGACTATTTCGCTGTAAACATATCACTCGTATATGTAAAAATTCATCCGTTCAATGATGTTTTGGAAGAACTGAAGGTAGTTGATAGATACGGATCCCTTTCCTAACAGATTACTGGCATTACATCACCTCTAGTATTCATTTATTAGCGAGTATTTTGGCAAATAGTTTTTTCCTTCCGCTGGCGCATCGTACGTGCTACTTTTTTTCCTCCCACTTTTGCAATAGTGTATAGTTTTTTCATCTGTTTAAGTAACGGCTGGACAAAATTACTGTGCAAATTTGTATATTCTCTGATATAACAATTTTGAATCGCTTTAATGTGTTAAAAAATCAATAGAACTCAAATGTGAATATATTATAGGTATAGTACATTTTATAAAGTGACTCGTTTATTGACAAAAAAAAACATTGTTTTTTTGTGTGAGTGAGAACGATTGGAAGACCCACGGTCTTTAAAACGGTTTCAGGTGTGGAGGAAGTACTTTCAAATATGAATATTTAAATATATAAATTAAACTTCGAAATTTTTGTTTCTTTAGGTTTTCAAGACTTTCCATCGTTTATTTGGTGGTAAATTTGACTTAATTCTTTGAAATTTTGATTTAATTTTTATATAAACAATAAATATTAATGCAAGTGTTAGTGGTTGAAACATTTCTTTATTTCCACATCCGCTCCTTAGTGGAGCGTGTGGATATCGCATTCAGGAGACCCTCTCGCCAGCCAGCACTATCGCCTCTCCTTGCGTCAATCCTGCGTCCCTCAATTCCGCCGAAAAAAGCCGAAAGGTCAGCATCGACGATCTTCCAGGACGGCGACAGCTCGCAGGTGTTCCTGGCACCTTACCAAAACACAAAACACCAAACATTTGAGTTTTGAGGGCAAGTGATCGAGGAGAATATTGGGTTTAAGCATAAAGCTTAAAACTGATCAAGGCAACCTTTGTTTGACTCAATCGAAAAAAACTCGAATGAAAATATTAAATTCGTACTGTAATGATAAACTTCAGCCCTACGGGAAATCGGATACAAGAAATGTTTTTTTCTTACGCGCGATAAAAATTCAAGCATTAAATTGTACATCAGAGTTCCTTGAAATTGTATGAAAATAATAATAAAAAATATGCAAATAAAAGCGAACTTTGAAAGACTTCACCATTTCATACGAATCGTGGTGAGAGAGTCATGAAAGATTTCTGGTAAAATCCGCAGAATCGATCGAAAAGAAGCTAAAGAGAATTTGAGACATCACACGCGGAGTTATTTCAGAAATACAAAACATTAAACAATCATAGCGCTGATAATACGATACATAAAAATAAATACACCTTTTTAGCTTAGTTTAATAGTCTATTAACAAATAAATCAATAAAAACACTGAACTTTCTCACTATCGTAATATCGTGCACTATATTTAATAAGTAAAATTTAATTGTTGAAAATTTTATTCATTTCGACTTGAAAATAAATTTAAACTAAAATCAGTGGCTTTCGAACATGCAACGCGCTGACCACTGACCACCATAACCTTCTCGCTGTGCACAGACAAATTGTACGGATATAGACACCTATAGAGTTTGCTCTACCCAGCAAGAACCATACCACAAATCATCTCAATGTGATCTGCTGAGATGTATTTTCCGACATTATGGCAGCGCCAAGCACCAGAGTAACGGAACTGGATGAACTCCGCTATCATATTATGTGCGTCACCGCGGATTAAAAAACAATATATATTTTATCATTTATGATAATTATCTAAAGAATTGCGTAATTTGGCATTTAGTTGGCGTATTGATTGATTTATTATGTATTGATTATTAAGTTAGGCAGTTAACAAAGGGCTTATAAACTAATAAAATCGTGCAACTTTTATCACATCATAATTTCCTTGCCCCCGTGGTGCAAAGAGCACTCGAGACTGTCTCGCTTCAGATCCAGTCCAAGGAGCATGAAAAGGAACAGTAAAACCCACCGTTAAAACCTAACATTCTCAGTCAACCCTGCCGGGAATCGAGCCCGAGACCTCGAGTCTAAACTAACTAACTACTAACGTACATCTCGGGGCAGACTTATTTCCACTTGATTTCTTCTTCTCGGGAAAATTCGTCCAGGGTTCTTGTTCTATTTCACACATTATTGTACATAGTTTTTAAAATGATATGTACGTATTATAATAGAAGATGAAATCAAAATCATCATTAATTCTATGAAGGCTAGTAGCTCTTCAGGTACTGACGAAATTACAATGAAAACTGTTAAAACCATATGCAATAATATATTGAAGCCACTTTGCTTCCTTATTAATAAAACCATAGAAGAAAGCACCTTTCCAAATAGTTTAAAATTAGGATCCGTAATACCCGTATATAAGAACGGAAATAAATTAGACATAATTAACTATAGACCCATAACTATATTAAATACATTTTCAAAAATTATTGAAAAAGTTATCAAACTTCAATTATCTACATATCTAGAAAATAATAACATTTTGTCAGAAAATCAATTCGGCTTTCGAGAAAAAAAAGGAACAACAGATGCAATAGCAAAAATGATCCAGTTTATAACTACCCATTTGGATAGAGGTGATAAATGTATTGGTATCTTTCTCGATCTATCAAAAGCATTTGATACTATAAATCATGTTACACTTTTCCAAAAACTTAGAGGAATAGGCATCGACAATAAAGAACTAAAATTATTTCAAAGTTATATGCACGACAGAAAACAAGTTGTCAAAATAAATAATAAAATAAGTGACCAAACCAATATTACCTACGGAGTACCTCAAGGTAGTATTCTAGGACCAATCTTATTCTTAATATACATAAATGATCTGTGCCATTTAAACATTGATGGTTCTGTTATAAGTTTTGCTGATGACACCGTTCTATTATTCAAAGATAAGACATGGAAGGAAACATACGAAAAATCCGAAAGATATCTGAATATAGTAAAGGCATGGCTAGATACTAATTACTTAACTCTTAATAAATCTAAAACTAACTTCATTCCATTTCAAATCAGTTCTAGAACCTATTCACAAAATGCTGATTTTAACATCAAACTACATAATAATAATTGTCTTCAAAGTGCTCATTGTAATTGCCCAATACTGGATAGGACAGACAATGTCAAATACTTAGGAGTTATTATTGATATAAATTTAAAGTGGAAACAGCAGATTGAAAATGTTACTAATAAACTTAAGAAATTAACGTATTTATTCAAAACTATTCGAAATATAATTAATGTACAGGAACTTTTAAAGATTTATTTTGCATTGTGCCAATCAATTTTGGAGTACGGTATAATCGGTTGGGGTGGTGCGAGTGACACAGTTCTAAATAGTGTATTGGTTGCACAAAAATCCATCATTAAAATAATACTCAGAGTCCCGATACAGACATCCACTGAAGAAATATTCCATAAATCACAACTTATGACACCAAAACAATTATACGCTAAAACAATACTCACTTATATATTCAAACACTACTCTTACTCAAATGAAAGACATAACCCCCACAATACATCACATACAAATAATATAATCACTAGATCCTCAACACATAAACAACTTAAACAAATACAAACTAATACCACTTTCAGACAAAGGGATTTTGAGTATTATTCAATTAAAATCTATAACCTACTTCCACTATCTATTAAAGCAATTAGTAATGAGAAAATGTTTAAAAAGGCTATAAAAAAATGGATAGTGGAGCTAGGTAGAAGTAAAATGGATTGTCTCATTCGCCCATACCAATGCTGAATCAACTGCTCCACAACTGTATGGCTATTGCTAGGTTTTTGTTGTTTTCATTGTGTGTTTTGTAGTGTTTTGTAATATAAATAATATAGATGTATATAAATACCTTGTTTTTAAAACTGTCTGAATATTTGTTTAATTATGTTTGTTTTTTAAGTGAGTCTTCTTTGTTTATTCTCAAATGTAATAAAAAAAAATCTAAATTGTTAAGTGTCCTCGGCACGGGAAACCCCAGTGAGGTCACATTATTTTTATTATTAATTTATAGTTTGTAAGCGAAAAATATGAATAAATAAATAAAATAAAAATAAATTAAAAATTATGCGCCCCCGTAGTGTAATGACTTAAACACTCACTTGACACGCGGAGGGTTCCGGGTTCGATTCCTGGTGAGTTCCCAATAACATGATTTTTCTCAAACCGGATGATCTGTACTTGTGATTCACCACTTTAATGAGGAAGTTCGGTGGTTTTTATTTATTTGTTAATAGACACTCGGCCTCGTGGTGTAATGGTCAGCGCGTTTGCCTACCATGCGAGAAGTCTCGGGTTCGATTCCCGACACGGTTGATATGAAATATTTAAAAGGTGTTTTTCACACTCGGATATTTCATAGTACCTGGACTGGTACCTGAAGCGTAAGACTGATCATCCTACCTTCATGTAACAAAAAATGATCAAGATATGCTGTGATTAGTGTACCAATGCAGTGCCCTATGCATCTTTAGGTGCGGAAAGAGAATGATGATGAAACTAAGTTTGATTTTTTTTTTTTTTTAATTTTTATGTATCGTATTATCAGCGCTATGATTTTTTAAAGTTTCCTATTTTTTAAATTACTTCGCGTGTGACGTCTCATGTTCTCTTCCCCTTCTTCTCGATGAGTTCTGCTGATTCGTCAGTTGACTTACCGTAAACCGAAAATCTACCACAACTCTCTTATCATTTTGGTTTATTCAGAAGTGACGTCATGCAAAGTAGTTCGTTGTTATGAAAATCATTTTCATATATTTTTAAGAAACTTCGACGTACAATTTAATGCTGTAATTTTTGCCGCGCGTACAATACATTTTTTATATCCGATTTCCCGTAGTGCTGAACTTTTTCATTAGGTCTCCTAGCTTGTTGTGTATCGAACCTGAATTTGGACGCTGTGATGTGGTCCAAATGGCGACTGAAAATAATGATATATAGCCAACGCTTGGCGTATTAATTCTAATAACAAGTATGATTAATATTTTCCTTACATTAAGTACCTATCGGTTATACGCAGAGAGTATTTATTGTGTTGGAAAGTGCGACCCGTGGCTGGCGGGGGCGGTGGAAGATGGCACTACATTACGTATCGGTAATGGATGGAGGAAGCGATAGGGGCCGACCCGAGACGTGAACCGTGAACCGGCGCAGCGCCAGCGCTAACGCTCACACCACGTGATAATGTGATTACATTTTCACCAATACAGTTATTATTACCATGAATAGGTATCGCATTGTCCAAGTCAACCAACATCCATTGCATATGGCGATCGTTTTCTGTCTTTTTAAAAAAAATTTACACAAAAGGCATAAATTGCCTTTAACATATACATTGAACATAATTATGAAGAAAAAAAATTTATATATGTTTTATATGTACATATATAAATACATTAAAAAACATATAACATTGCATAACTATAACAATAGTAACAAGTAAACACACACAAGTAACCAAAAAAAAATATATTTTGTTAAATAAATGATCCAGATAAATCTATAACCTAAGTTTGTATGTAGTAGATAAAATAATTGTTATTTTTGTTAATAAACTATGATTATCATTATTATATTACAATTTGAATAATTAACGTTTGTTTGACTAAAAATATTTATTCTTTGATAGGAAATTTGTAATAAAAACACATTTTTTTTAAAAGTCGACGAATTATAAATAAGATAAAATTTGTGAGTACAGATAGCAGTCGAACTCCGCTCTACCCCAACTTGATTTCTATTTTCTAATTGTTAGTTATTTACAAATCGTTGAAAAATAACGCAAATATATATTTTATTTTTTTATTAATGAAACATATAATTCATAAACTAGATATTATACTCCCAGGAGTTATTAAAAAAAACTGATTTGGAACCGTACATAAAAAGAAAACATTTTTGAGACAATACATAATATCATACATAGTTAATACATCTGAAATAGTAAGAAAACATAATATAAGAAACATAAAACACAGTACTTTACACCATCTATATAAAATACATTAATAACTATCACTATCAAAAAGATTTTTTTATGGTTTTGACACTTTTGGATTTGCTATTCGACTTTTCGTGTTTTAGCTCATCAGGCAGTTTATTAAATTCGGAATCTCCAATATTTTCAGAGACATTTTTCCTAAGCGATACATGAAGATTCCTTGAGTTACGCGTATTGTTGTTGTGAATATAAACAAACAAACCATCACGCCGTTTTCCCGTAAAGGTAGGCAGAGAGGATAGAACGCCACAACACTCTATCTTTGCATACATATATCGCTTCCTCTACATGCATACATCTTATCATGCACGCGCGCCGATTATTCCGACTTTTGACATGTCCATCTTTAAGTATTTGTTGGATTTGGTCATGCCATGTCTTTCTCGGTCTTCCTCTATTTCTGCATCCATCAACATTCGCAATGTAAATATTCTTAGCCGTTCTTTCGCTGTCCATTCGTTCTACATGTCCAAACCAGCGCAGAGCTCCTTTCTTGATTTTGTCGATAATGCTTCTCTCAGCCTTACATAATGTACGAATATCTTGACCAAATAAAAAAATTAACGAACTTTATACATAAATATGAAAAAGCAAAAAAAAAACATTTGTAAACATAGAGAAAGAATTAGGTATATTGCGAGAGAAAAAAAGAAATCAGATTCGTTTTATACTCGTAACTACCAAGTCCAGAACCAAATATATCATCCTTCTCCTCATACTGATTACCATATCTGTAAAGCCCAGGGATCGGCGAGTATAGTATAGTATAGTTGGTCCTAGAACTTGCAGAACAAAAAGGAGATCTGTGGCGGGTATGTCAACCAGGAATACTGAAACACTAACTCCAGCAAATCTGGCAGTCAATGAATAAATTTATCATTTTATAAAGTAATATTAGGTCAGTTTTAATACTTCTATCGGAAAGTTTTAAAAGAATTGCTAAATATAGCAATTGATTATAATTTAATAAAGCAGCTGGAATATGTAGTTAAAAATTAATATATTTTAGAAATTTCTTCTGGACGCGTTCAATGACGTATAATGAAATAGATACATTACTAGCGCAAAGAAAATTCCCTTTCAATTTGAGGGTAATTGCCACCATTGCCTTCATTCTCTAACGGGCTTACCATCGTGTGTGATGAAAAAATACTTTGATAAGGAACTTCAGCCCTACGGGAAATTGGATACAAAAAATGTTTTATTGCGCGCGGTAAAAATTAGAGCGTTAAATTGTACTGAAAAGTTTCTTGAAAATATACGAATGAAATATATTTTAATAAAAACGAACTTCTTTGAACGACGTCACTAAGTTCATATAAATACTCTAACGATAAGAGAGCTGCAGTATACAAACATCATACAATCAAAATACTATTTACACTAGACTTATGCATTATTTATACTTATACATTTTTATTTATTTTTTACCGCAACATACCGGTTCCTTAGAACATGCATTGCCCATGTTATACGAACCGATAGATCCGTGTACAAATGTTATGCTGTAACACAGCACTTCGTCTTTTTAACCTATTTGTTATATTTTGTATTTGTGTTTTTATAAATAACTAGCTAAACCCTGCAATGCTTTGCTTTAGCTAGATTTAAGTATATAGCTTGAAATTATTTTACAGGTAACCCTCTCACAGCACACTAGATAAGTTCCTATAAAATGCCGTGTTATATGAGACTTAGAGCTAGTGCTTAAAGAGAGGTTACGTCAAAAAAAAACATTTTGTTATAAAAAAAATAATAAAAAAATATCATGTTTATGTGTCAAATACGAGTAGTAAAAAAATCCTTTTTTAATTGGTTAAATTTTGATTTTCTTCCCCACAACTGGGCTTTAAATATTAATTTAGCTCCCCAACTTTTTTTCAACTTGTCCGATCGAAGATTTTATTTAACCTTTCCAAGACAACGCTGATCATTTTGCAATAAACAGCTATATATATATATATATATTTTAAAAGGAATCACGAATATCAAATGTGTCGTTCTTTTTCTTTTAAACAGATTATACACATATTTTTCGTCTTTAAATGTAAGCAATGTAATTTATTTGAAAACGTTGTTCGCTATAGTACCCGAAAAGAAGACAAATCAATCTATTTATCATAGTTTGTTCTCTATATTTTTCTTTTTTTTGTAATCTATCACCAACATTAACCATCTTCCTCAACACAGAACTTCATTCCAATGGAGTTTGGACTCGTGTGCACATAAATTTATGGAAATAAGTCAAATATTTGAAAATAAATAAATAATCTTCATCATACAAAAGAAACGTAAATGCGAAAATTAGTTTTAAAAAATAAAAAACAAAATTATAAATAAGTTAATGATCCAGGAATTAAAATATTAAAGCAATTGGAGTGCCTATTCACACCAATTACCCGGGTGTGGTGTATCATTAGAATATAATTTCTCGTACCTAAAAAATATTAATTTCCTCCGTGAATAAAAAATAACATCTACGTTTAGTTACTCTTAACGAGTGGGAAATATTGGTTATTACACTATAATAAAATAAGCGCTATCCTCGTTGCGCTTTCGTCGTTATTAAAAACGGCTCGATATTGGGATGTGTTATAAAATGCTGTAATAAAGCTCGGTAAACCGGTTAAACAAACGCGTGGATTATTAATGGGAATAAATAAATAAGCTTGATTGAATCGGAGCTAGGCAGACACGTGATAATTACAGGCACTAACTGCCGCAGCCGTGTGAATACTGGCCCGGGGGAAGATTACTGCCAGATTACCGGTAAACCTGCATGCTGCAACCAGCTACACGGTACGTCATGTGTACGTTCAAATAAACTCCGAGCCTCTTTTTTATTTAGGTACATTACGGTTTTTTATCAGTGTTCGAGTATTAGGAAAAAAAAAACTTTTTTTTGTAAAGATGCACCGCGATGTCATAAATAACTATTTTCAGTATTCATCATTGTGTATTTTCGCAAATTATTTTAGTTGCCAGGTGGAAAAGGGGTGTGCTTACGTATTTTTGGATTTTAAAAATACTAATGACTAATTACAAATTTAATAAATTAATGTTTGTAATAAAAAGTATTGAAAATATAAAATAATTAAAAACTAACGTAAAAAAAATGTTTGTATGAAATCCACTCCATCCTAACAACTTCCATGTTGTATATAATATTCATCGATTACTATCTATTGTTTTAAATGTATAAATTCTCAATTTTCAACCTTTTTTTAGAGTTAATTAATATTTTTTTAAGTTAGTTTGTAAGATCTTAAGAACTAGTATAAACATTTATTATACATACAACACATGTAATATCAACATTAATCAAGATTTTTTTTAAATAATTGATTTTAAATACGTAAAGCCTTACGATTTCTTCGAGTAACTTTGAATAATTTTACATATTTATACCCTTAATGTTGTTTTTGCTGCTTTTCCACCACA
>NW_028280700.1:0-14834 GCF_059751315.1 Micrasema longulum | reverse complement strand
TAGGCAGAGAAGATAGAACGCCACATCACTCTATCTTTGCATTCAGATCTCGCTTCCTCTACGTTCATAGATCTTCTCATGCACGCGCGCCGATTATTCCGACTTTTACCATGTTCATCTTCAAATATTTGTTGGATTTGGTCATGCCATGTTTTTTACGGTCTTCCTCTATTTCTGGATCCATGAACATTCGCATATGACAACGCTACTATGGATGTGAGGATTAATGAGGACACAAAAACTGATAAAATCAAAATAGAAAAAGGTGTCAGACAAGGGGACACAATATCACCAAAACTCTTTACGCTAGCCTTAGAGGATGTATTTAAAACCCTAAATTGGGAAAATAAGGGTGTAAAGATCGATGGCATGTACTTGAGTCACCTCAGATTCGCAGATGATATAGTGGTCATAAGTTGAGACATGGATGAACTAGGCGAAATGATTATGGAACTACATGAGGCTTCAAAAAGGATTGGTTTGGAAATGAATATTCATAAAACAAAGATTATGAGTCCAACAGGACGAGACATTTTCACTAACGATAATAAAATCGAAATGGTTGATGAATACATTTATCTAGGACACAAAGTCAAACTTGGTAGAGATAACCAGATAGCGGAGTTACCAAGAAAAAAAGGGCTAAGTTGGGCTGCTTTCGGAAAACTTAAATATATTTTTGAAAATAAACAAGTCCCTATATGCTTGAAAAGACAAGTATATGAATCGTGCATATTGCCGGTGACAACATATGGACTAGAAACCATGTCTTTAACACAAAAAAGTAACCAGAAAATAAAATGCACGCAACGATCCATGAAAAGACAGATGCTCGGTGTATGTCTAAGAGACAGAATAAAAAATGAAGAACTAAGGCGCCAAACCGGAGTCGTGGATATCATGGATCGTGCAGCAAAATTGAAATGGCAGTGGGCAGGACACTCGGCGAGACAAAATGATGGCAGGTGGACACCCAGAAAAATAAAGTAAGGACCATGGGCAAACAAAAGAAGTGTTGGAAGGCCACAGAAAAGATGGGTCGACGACATTGCCTCTATTGCCGGTAAAACGTGGATGATGAAAGCGGGTGATAGGAAGGAATGGAGACGTCTGGAAGAGGCCGCCATCCGCCATCCAGCAGTGGAGAGAATAAGGCAGCAGAAGAAGAACATTCGCATTGTAAATATTTTTAGCCGTTATTTCGTTGTCCATTCGCTTTTCGTGTCCAAACCAGCGCAGACCTCTTTTTTACACAAATATTTACCATTGGCGTGTCCCTAAATTGTTTCGTTTCAAAAATAAAAATAGTTAATTATGGGAACGAGAACCATTTAACCCCGTAAACAATCACAGATGTGATAAAGTGTATATTGAACAAACAGGGCGCACAGCAAAGAAGAGAATTGACGAACACAAAAGAGCGTGTAAACTTGGGCATCCAGACAAATCCGCAATAGCGGAACACTCTATAGACACAGGACATTTTTTCGCCTTTGAACCAAAAATTCTACATAAACCTAGTAATTATAGTGCACGAATAATAAAAGAGGCAATTGAAATACACAGACATCCAAATAATATAAACAAATACGACGGGCTTAAATTAAATTCAACATGGTTCCCAGCACTACATATGACAAAAACGAATAGAAATGTGCCTACTGCCGGCTGCGACACAGTACAAATTACTAGTACATAAACATAATTATTCTTTCCTACAAAACTAGTAATGTGCCTACTGCTGACTGTGACACGGTACAAATTACTAGTACTTAAACACATACATTTCTCTATAAAACACACAGTTTTCCCTGAAGATGTCTCTTGCAATGGTAGCCGAAACGTCGGATCAAATCCAACATACACGGTATCACCCAAAAAGATACATAATATTAATCACAGTTTTATCTGCAGTCTTCGGGCGCACGGCGCACGGTATACAAATATAATTATTTTTGAAAAACGCAAAACATACTGATACATAACATTTTATTCTGATATTCTGTCTAAAAAATAACAAAGTTCAGTTTTAAGGTGCGGATAACGGTAGAGCGGACCGTCGATTTTGTCTATTCTAACAAAAGGTCCGACATACAGTTGTCTTTATGTTCGAACACCTATTTATCTAAATTCTCGGTCCTCGCAATTTACCTAAACCAAAACACAAAAATAAAAATGTATACGTACATTAGAGTGGGCCCAAGATGTATGAGGTTTTTTATTTTTTTAGACATCAAAGTGAAAGGGGTCTAAAAAGTTGCATTTTGGATCTCATTGAACGTAAAAATTATTTTAAAAAATATTCCATACTACTTTTGGCCCTTAACCGAGGTTTGAAGTTTATCACTGTCTGCACATTTTGTTAATTATCTATATTGATACAATTATGTTACGTTAGTAAAGAAATAACTTAATCACATTACAAATTCGAACACGTTTTAAAACTACCGAAATGCAAAAAATTTACACTCCGCGGAACTGTTTCCTTTGAGCGCCTGACTAAAATTGACAAAAACAATGGTACATTAAACCAATGCTACCCATTTATTACGGAACAAAGTGCAACTCGCGCCCTTGGATGCTTATAGAATAAGATTTAATGCAGATTATACAATTGATGTAGTTAAGTCCATCAGAGATTTAGGAGTTGTTTTGGACTATAAACTGACATACAACGAGCATATATATAATACAGTAAATAAATCACTGAAATTACTTGGCTTCATTAACAGAATATCCTCTGATTTTACTAATGTCCGTACAATCAAAACTCTTTATTGCTCAACTGTTCGCCCTCTTCTTGAATATGCCTCCTAGAATAGTGGTCTGGTCTCCATTCTATGTCAATTGCATAAATCACATTGAATCAGTCCAACATCGCTTGCTTCGAAAAATAGCGTGGATGCTTGGACTAGAAAGAGATAATTATTCTTATGCTGAAATAGAGTCAATGTTAAATATTTCTAGTCTACAAAAACGTAGAACTAATATTGACTCCATATATATGTTCGGCATACTAAATGGTATAATCGATGTTCCATCATTACTGGGACAAGTAAAATTCAATATTCCGACTCGTAGATTGAGAAACAATGAAGTACTGTTCATCGATCAGCATAGAACAAACTATGGCCTAAATTCTCCAATGACCCGCCTTTGTCGTATTGTTAACTCAAGACAGGATCTGGACTTTTTTGGTTTAAGTTTACAACGATTTAAACGAGCACTAAATAAATAGTCCAGATCTTGTCTCGATGTCCCTTATGTTTGTCAATGCTTCTTTCTTTTTTCTTTAAATGTTTTAAACTACTCTTTTATTGTAATATTTAAACCTTATAAATTGTATACATGGACAATGTCCGTTAATAAATAAATAAATAAATTTAATTAGACTGATTTTCTTACTTAAATACGAAATGACAGCCGGTCTAGGGCAAAAAATTGACTTTTTCGAAAACATCAAGCTCTGGTTGACGGCCAAAAGTAGTATCGAATATTTTTTAAAATATTTTTTGCATTCTGAGTAATCCAAAAGGCAACTTTTTAGACCCCTTTCATTTCAAAATTCGGAAAATAAAATTGTCGGCCCACCCTAACGTACATATCTAATTCGGACCAAATACAATAATTGATATCGAACTTGATTGTGTTCATTTAATCTATTTAGCAAGAACTCAAATCTAGCAATAGCAAAGCATTACCGGGTTCAGCTCGTCCTCAATATTTATGATTCCTAAATTAATTCTCAAATTCAGATTTGAATCTTAAAAATCTGAGCTTGGATATGTTTGACTTATAAGTGTTTTCTTAAAATTTGAATCAATTTCAATATGTATCTCGAGTCTCAACTCGAAATTGTTTTCATCTATTTTAATTTTAGCATACTTCTCATTTGTCTTTGTATTTTTTTCGTCAATTCTTCGTAGAAAGACGTTTTGATTAGAGGGTGCGGAAAAGACCCTCGTGACGGGTATACGATATGCTATAACATTTTCAACGCTGGATAGACAGCGTCCTCTATCAGGAAGATTTTCATCTCCATTTAAAAGTATATGCCCAGTGATGCCATCAGGGCCTACCTTTCCCTTTCGGGCGAGGTCGTAACCGATGTGAGGACCATGCGGTCCTTGTAAATCCGTTACAACTACAGGGTTATCCATATCAATCCTTAATTTATACCCGACGATTTTCTTAATCTTCGGGACCCATGCATTAACCGTAGTTTCCATTTCTACTGGGTATAATGCTACTTTTTTTACACCGAAGGGTCCAGTACACAATATCATGTCGTACTTTGTAACCATAAAATTGCTTGCACCGATCGATACGGGATGCATCGCATTATCAGGAAAAAAGTTTTTAATCCTTTTGAAAGCTTCGTTAAATGCTTCAGCGCGTTGTAAATTAAGTTCCCGGTTCGACAGCGGCCCGTCTTTTCTTAAATCTTTATCTTTGCGACCATCAAATTTCCAATTTTTGTGCTGGTACGGACACTTCTTTTCTGCTTGTTCATTTACACCATTGGCAGATGTTGGATCCTTTCGCGCCCCTCCGACCATACCGAGATCCAAGGGGAGGGCATGCCAGCCCCGCTGAATGTAATAACGTATAGTCTGATCTCGTTCAATACAGCCCGCAATCTCAGATCTGAAATCTTTTGACGTTATTTCTTCTCTGATCCCGGGTACAGCCTTCGCTAAAGCTTCGTACAAGCAATCGTTTCCCGAGCCACCATTTTTCCCATTCCCCTCGTCAATACCTCCAAAAACTTGGAAATGATGGTCTTTAAGATCGAGCTTTATTACGACCTCGCTTCCATCTTCTCGTCCAAAAGAAAACCTTTGTATCATACCGTCTTCCCCTTCAACAATAAGAGTCAACTTATAATTGATCCCAATTTGTTCAAACTCTCTTTGTCTAATTTGAGTGCACGCATTGACACATGTCAAATCCATCGGAACATTTTCTCGGATTATAGCTGCAAATAAGTCAGGATTTTTGGTTTTCTGCAGGAGTTTCAAAAGATCTTCTTGATATTTTTCTTTAATACGATTTTTTGTTTCAGATGTGTCATCACTCCCTTGTTCACTAATATTCTGCAACTCTTCATGATACGTCCGCTTCCTTTTCTCAAAGTAACCGCGACATTCACTGTCTTCGTACGATTGGTACGTTTCTTGTATCTTCTTCCCGACGGATCTTTCTTTCCCGGAGACATCGCCATATTCTTTTATAACTTTATTCAAAATAAGTACACATTTTTCTGGCGACATTTCGTTTCCTAGATCTGCGTCAGCATGCATCATTTGATCACTGACAATGCGTTCTTCTTCTAATTCAGAATGTCCCGCAAGTTCTTTTTCGCTGACAACTATACTCTTTCCCGTCACTTCTACGACAAATTGAGGATCATCTTCTCTTTCTTGTATCTCTTCCAGCTTGTGAATACTTACTACTTCTTTAAATTTGCGTGCTAAAAATAGATCTTCCCGCTGTAAACATATTGCCGCTTCTTGCAAATTTGAGGGATCACGGGAACACACATAGAGATTTATAATCGCTTCGAGAAGTTTATCGAATGACGATTTACCACGGAAAAAATCTTCCAATCCCAGTTCAGCGATAATGGGTTGAAGATCTGTAGGATTGTGTAAGAAATCAAGAAATGTTTGTAAAAACATTAATTCTACTTCAGCTTCCTCGCCATTGGAAACTATCCGCTCCAGCCACATTTTCTTGAACTTATTTAAGAGGTTTTTTTCATTTGCCTTGCCGAGCAGTTCAAAATGTTCCGTTAAAAGTTTGTAATATTCCAATGATTTGAAGATATTGGGAACGTCAGTTAGGCTTTGAACGGTGTCTGATGAACCAAAAATGTCTCGAGTTAAAGCCGTGATTTTACTATCGGTCAGTTCAGTTAGAAAATCTGTCGTCTCTTGAACCCAGAGTTTTGAACAACACTCAATATACTGGCTTTCAATAAAAGCGTCGTCAATAGAGCCGGGCAATTTTTGAAATTGTGTATCTATACGATTTTTAACTTCGGCTAAATTTATTTTATTGACTTTGATTTCTGTAGCAATAATCCCTTGTATGATCTCCTTTGCTTCCATTTTGAGATATTTTTATCAGTGTGAAGACTATCCAGCTGAATGTGCACCCTAAAGGAAAAGTCATACCTTAACAATTAAATTACTTTTTTTGAATACATACTATTATTAAAATATTATAAAAAATATACCTTTCTTGCGTACCTCTTGAGAATTACAAGCAAAAATCTCTACAGTAGTCTGTTTATCTTCAAAGCCCTCGATGGAATCTGGAGGAAAAATAATTTAATTTAATTATTAACAACAATGTTTGATTATGTCCAAATGCTTGCAGACTGGCTGGATTTCCTCCCTAGGGAGTTGTTCGTATTTAAATTTATTTCAACAGAGAGGGAAAAAGTTTTCGAGAAGGGAATATGGAAGTCTAGGCATTTACAGGGCTTATGACCTAGGGAGGAAATCCAGCCAGTCTGCAAGCATTTGGATATAATCAAACATTGTTGAATTACTACCTGGTAAAAGAAGAAGTATAAAAATTGGAAAATTGTTTCCAGGCGTTGCCTAGTAGGTGATTTGGTTCAGCCGGATGGATCTCACCCACGTGATAAAGGTTTCAGCTCTTTTACTTCACAAAAGTCAACAGATGGAAGAGTTGAGGAAATGTGGATGTTCAAACATGGGCAGAATGGTGAATGTTACGCAGTGTGTAAAGTGGCCACTTAAACCAGCCAATGGCAGGTTACAATTACAAGGGTAAAATTCAAATATGTGACTGATTTTGCTTTGCGAAACGTAAATATTTAGAATTTTGACATTTAATATTAGGTGTTGCCAAGCATCAAGTTGAAGTATGACAATATTAAAAAAATATAATAATCCCGATCGATAACTTCCACGGATGTTTCATTGTGACCGCGCATACGATAAACAACCACGGTGAAAAATTGTTATCACGCCGCTAATTAGCACGTCGATAGTCATTTGTGATTGTGCTGCTGGAGCTCAATCACAGATAACTATCGACATGCTAAAAAACGTGCTAAGTATTTGAGCGATCACCACGAACAATCATGAACACGCTGAAGTTAAAGCGGTCGCGTTGCAAAACGCCATAGATAAGTTCCGTATCCGTAGTCCGTGGTCAAACGTCAAATCAAAAAAGTCAACACGCGTGTAATCTCGTGCCGGTTTGTTATTTCGTTTTCAAGTTACAAACAATTACTATGGCGACTGCTTTTCTTAACATTTGGCTTGCCGACCGCCGGCTAAATGCAATACGGCACTCGAGAAAAATTGAAAGAAGGCGTGTGCGAGATTCAACCAATCCTCTTGAACTGACCGAAGTTGAATTTCGTTTTGCAACGCGACCGCTTTAACTTCAGCGTGTTCATGATTGTTCGTGGTGATCGCTCAAATACTTAGCACGTTTTTTAGCATGTCGATAGTTATCTGTGATTGAGCTCCTGGTGTCACAAGCAGTTGGCCCGCAGTACGGGGATACATAATTATATTAAAAGATCTTCTCACTGTAAAACTTATATTTGTCAGGGATAGAGAGCGACGGAGAGGAGGATGCGGACAAAGACAATTTATTATCTATGGCAGTTTTGATAAATTTAATATTTTTGGTAAATATATCTATGTCGTTAAATTTCCTGTTATACGCATCCATAATACGATAATAATGACCAATAGCCAAATTAACTGAATGTATAAAAAGTACATTAGTATTTCGGCATCCAAAGTGAGTTCATTCAAGAAATGGCTAATTACTGTAATCTGTGCGTTTATTAGTCACCGTTTTAACTGTTGTATATTTAACAATATTTTGAGTTTGTCCAAATTTTTGTAGACAAGGACTGGATTCAACTCCCTGGGGAGCTGTTTATATTAACATATTACAACAGAGATGAAGAACATTTACGAGAAGGTATTATAGAAGTCCAGGCATCTACAGGGCTTATGACCTGTCAATGGCTGGTTTAAGTGGCCACTTTACACACCGTGTAACATTCACCATTCTGCCTATATTTGAACATCTATATTCCTTCGATTCTTTCATCTGTTGATGTTTGTGAAGTTAAAGAGCTGAAACCTTTATTTATGCGGGTGAGATTCGTCATATTGTTATATATTGTTGATAAATTACCTGGTCCATGAAGAAGTATAGAAATTGAAAAAATAATATTTTCAGGCGTTGCCTGGTATGTAGGTGAAATAATTCAATTTGATGAATCTCACCCGGATAAATAAAGGTTTCAGCTCTTTAACTTCACAAACATCAACAGATGAAAGAATTGAAGGAATATAGGTGTTCAAATATAGGCAGAATGGTGAATGTTACACAGTGTGTAAAGTGGCCACTTAAACCAGCCATTGACAGGTCATAAGCCCTGTAGACGCCTGGACTTCTATATTACCTTCTCTTAAATGTTCTTCATCTCTGTTGTAATATGTTGTATCTTTCTCAGAATTAGCAATAGATGTGTAATTTTTTGTGATGGAAATTCAAGTCGAAGGTATGTTTGATTATTTTTATATACTTTGAAGCGTAAATGAATAGAGTCACTGCTACATAATGCACAAATTTTGTTTAAATCAAAAAATATATTTTTGTTTCCATAAACTTTTAACTATTTTGCCTCGCTCTGCCCCCAATCTTATTTACCACATAATGTTCATAAAAACTTCAATTCTTTCATCTCTTGATGTTTGTGAAGTTAAAGAGCTGAAACCTTTATTTATGCGGGTGAGATTCATCTAAATGAATTATTTCACCTACATACTAGGCAACGCCTGAATTTTTTTTTTTTTTAAATTTCTATACTTCTTCATGGACCAGGTGGATTTATCAACAATATTTTGAATTTGTCCAAATTTTTGTAGACAAGGACTAGATTTAACTCCCTGGGGAGCTGTTAACATTAACATATTACAACAGAGATGAAGAACATTTTAAAGATGTAGATGATAAAAACATTTTATTTATGATATATACATTTTTATCTGCACATCTCTGCTCCGGGGTTTAGTATAAGCCGTATACCTTGTACTTTGCACACGTGTTAAAAATTGAAGAAAAATGACATGCCTGATTTTTGTGTAATTTTTTTTTAGGAACCCTTTGCGAGTGTTTATTTACGCGGGTACACTTGTTTGACATTTGGCTAGCTAAAAATGGAACTAAAGTGGAAAAAAAACGCCACACTTTACATGTGTTGGCTGAACGATTACCCGATGTGAAAAATATCGACACAAATAACTTGGAAAGTCGTATTTATTTATTTATTTTATTTTATTTTATTAGGTAATTCAACAAAGATACATACTACAAAACATACAATTTAAAGCATTCGTCGAAATAATTTAACATGCATATATATCTTCAATTATAGAATTTCACAAAATAGATTTATACGTTAAGTTGTAATACATACTTTTTTAAATATTTTTGTTTATACAGGATACAATGCAATAAAAAATAAGTTGTACGTGTGTACTCATTGAATAAGATTTATTCCTAAGAGATTATTCGCAAAAGCTGAGAGAGTATCATGAAAAATGTAAATTTTATTGTTTCGGCAGTATATGTTATATTCCCGACACATGCGGGCCACAGGTGTGTGGTATGTAGCATTATTTGAAAACAAAGGCAGTTTAAATATTTCCCGATGTCTGAGTGTTCTCGATCCCGCATTTATTTGTATTTTATTTAGGAGGTTAGTATCTACTTTATAGTTTAATATTTTATACAGAAATTTTATATCGAAAACAACGCGGCGTTTTATCAGAGAATTAAAATTGATTGATTACATATGTAAAAAAAAATAGAAGTATTGGATGCAATGAGACAAATTTACTTTGCTTTTTGCCAAAGCAAACTATCATATTGCAATTTAGCTCGGGGAGGTTGCTCTCGTTCAATCCTCGAACCAGTAAACATAGCACAAAAATGGATCATGAAGATCATTCTCAAAAAACCCTCGAGGTATTCGACGGAAGATCTATTCACCAAAGATATTGGATGTAAGACAATTGTTTGTGAGGTGCCTACTACTTACATTTTATGATAAATGAAGTGAGGTCAAAAGAACCCAACTGAATATAAACACTCGTTCAGCAACACAAATTAACTGTATTGTCCCATTTGTATCAACCGCCTTTGGTGAAAAGCAATACAATGTAATTGCTCCAAAAATATTTAATGATTTTTTGCCAAATATAAAAGACTCAAAATGTAAAACAAATTTTAAAATAAAAATAACTGCACATATAATATATGTAAATCAATAAACGTGGTACTTTATATAATTGGTACACATATTATTTATATTTTTATATATTTCATTGCTTTATATTTGTTTTATTATATCCAGTCTTTTATCTACAAACATTTGGACAAACTCAAATATTGTAATAAAACCAACTGGTCCAAGAAGAAGTTTTAAAATTGGAAAATTGTTTTCAGGCGTTGCCTAGTAAGTGAAATAGTTCAGTCAGATGAATCTCTTCACAACAATAAGGGTTTCAGCTCTTTAACTTCACTAAAATCAACACATGGAAGAACTGAAGAAATATGGATGTTCAAACATTGGCAGAATGGTGAATGTTACACAGTGTGTAAAGTGGCCACTTAAACCAGCAAATGGCAGGTCATAGCCCTGTAAATGCCTAGACTTCCATATTCCCCTTTTGAAGTATTCTCCATCCCTGTTGTAATTTGTTAATCTTAATGACTTCCGAGGGAGTGAAATCCAGCATTTTGTCTATAAACATTTGGACAAACTCAAATATTGTAATAAAATAAACCTAATTATTAACGACGTTCTTACAAGGTTACATCATTTTGCTAAAACGTTAGAGATGGGACAAATTGATCAATGTAATTTTAACAATTTAAAAATAAGTTCGTTTGATAATGTTCACAAAAAAAATGTATAAATGTCTTATTTTTTGGTGAATAATTGTATTCAACGCACTATAATAGGCTTGTTTTTGCGTTTTTATATCAATTTTCGGAAACAGAGTTTCACGTTTGAATGAAAAAAATGTTACAATCGATTTGATCAGTTATTCCATCACTAATGATTTTAGTTTGGCAGCTGTCATTCCAATCAAGTTGTATTATTTTAAGGGCTATAGGTAGAAAATAATATTAATGTTTTTTGTTGATATTTCTTGGTTAATGATTAAGATAAAATTATAAATAAACTTATTAATGAAACTTCTTGGTTTAGTTTTACTTTTTATTATTTAGACCAGAGAGCGCTTTCGCCTGAGTAGGCGTCTTCAAGACTGGAGAATTTTGAGATAGAAAAGTTTTGTAAAGCTATTTTGAAAGAGTTGGGTCCTACCTGTAAATCAACTCCGGGCGACGATATTTTAATAATAAAATTAATTACTTTTTAAAATAATAATTGACTAAAAACTTACTTGTTTTTAAATTTTCGTTTACCACTTCAGATTCTTGAACCACGCCCAGAAATGAAATAATCTACTAAATTTACATGATACCGATATCTTTAAACAGGAAACTGTAATACTATATCTGATCATTTTGGCGTCGATCACAGCGCCACCTAGTATGACGATCAGGAAGCTTAAATTAAAATCACTGCTTTACATTATCATCTTTCCTGAGATCCATTATTTATTTTATTTATTTATTTAACTATAAATTTATTGCAAAAAAATAATGAACATACGTAATAACAGGGAATCTATATAAAACCAATTAATGTAAAATGAAAACGGAGTGTTCTCTGTTTATGATAGTCTCCATCAAACATGGCACAGCCCGTTCTAAGATGGAGATTTTATATCTTTAGAGCGTAAGTAGTCCTATACTAATAAAACAATAACATAAAAAAGAAAAACTAAAACTACTTAATTATAAATGCCTAGCTAATCAAATATAAGAAATAGACAAACATTATTATACAAATATAAAGTACATATATGTGCCAAAAATACATGTTACTTAAACGTAAAATATATAGTATAATATATAATAAAACAAATATAAAGCAATGAAATACATAGAAATATAAATAATATGTGTACCAATTATATAAAGTACTACGTTTATTGATTTACATACATTTTTCTAAAAAAATATCTCGCTACACTATTTATATGTGCAGTTATTTTTATTTTAAAAATTGTTTTACATTTTGAGTCTTTTATATTTGGCAATTAATCATTAAATATTTTTGGAGCAATTACATTGTATTGCTTTTTACCAAAGGCGCAGGCGGTTGATACAAATGGGACAATACAGTCAATTTGTTTTGCTGAACGAGTGTTTATATTCTTTTGGGTTCTTTTGACCTCACTTAATTTATCATAAAATTTAAGTAGTAGGCACCTTACAAACAATTGTCTTACATCCAATATCTTCAACTCGGTGAATAGATCTTCCGTTGAATACCTCGAGGGTATTTTGAGAATGATCTTCATGATCCATTTTTGTGCTATGTTTACTGGTTCGAGTATTGAACGTGAGCAACCTCCCCGAGCTAAATTGCAATATGATAGTTTGCTTTGGCAAAAAGCAAAGTAAATTTGTCTCATAAGTTGAGCATTCAAAATATTACTTAGGCTTTTATAAATGTATGCTGATTTCCGTATTTGCTTGGATATTTCTATAATTTGATCTTTCCAGCTAAGTTTAGAATCTATTATGACCCCTAAGTATTTTATTGAATTTACTTGTTCTAAATTGTCACATTTGCACAAAGTATTAGGTATGCACTAGATCTCCTTTTTGTTCTGCAAGTTCTAGGACCAACTATCACGTGCACTCGCCTATCCCTAGGCTCCACAGATGTGGCAATCAGTATGAGGACAAGGCTGATATATTTGGTTCTGGAGTTGATAGTTATAAAACGAGTCTGATATCTTTTTTTCTCTCGCAAAATTATACTTAAACTTTTCTTCATATTTTAAAATGTTTTTCCTTTTTTTGTTTTTTCATATTTATGTATTTATTTCGCTAATATTTTTGGTTGCTTACGTGTATTTACTTACTTGTTACCATGTTTTAGTTATGCAATTTTATAATTTTTTGTTACGTATTTATATTTGTATTTTTTTTCATATTTATGTTCAAGATATGTTAAAAGCAGTTTATCCGTTTATGCAAAAATAAATAAATAAACCATGCACTAAATTAACTTTGGCAAACAAATGTTTATCGCAGGAGGCAAAACTAGCAGTTCACAGTGGAGTTCTAGTGCCAACTCTAATGTATGGGAGCGAAGTATGGAATTGGAAAAATTATGATGAATGTAGGTTAATTGCTGTCAAAATGCAATTTTTCAGCCGAATTTGTGGTAAAGCGATGTATAGCATAGCGATAGCGATAGGTGAGCAGTCTACTACTACTACCATCACGCTATTTCTCCGTAGGGGTAGGCAGAGAGAATGGACCGCCACACACGTCTATCCTGGCATACAATCCTAGCCTCTTCCACATTCATACATCTTGTCATACATGCCCTTCGGTTCTGTCTGCTTTTGACATGACCAGACTTAAGATTTTGGTTTATCTGATCATGCCACGTCTTCCTTGGTCGTCCTCGTCTAACGTTGCAGCAGTCGAAATAAATAAAAGGATCTACGTATTACAACAGAGATGAAGAACATTTAAGAGAAGATAATATAGAAGTCTTAACACCTACAGGGCTTATGACCTGTCAATGGCTGGTTTAAGTGGCCACTTTTCACACTGTGTAACATTTACCATTCTGCCCACATTTGAACATCTGTTTATATTTATTTTTTTTTTCTTCATATTTATGTTCAATATATGTTAAAGGCAATATATGCCGTTTATGTAAAATTAATAAATTAAAAAAAAAATATATATTTATTGTGCAATATGAATACAAAATTGATTCAGAAAAATATTAGCAAAAGTATTAGCACACAATTAATTTTTTCTATCTTGTATTAAAAAAAATAAATTATATATTTTTTTTATACTTTTTTTATTTAAATCTTAAAGTAGGGCACACATATCATACATATTGTTATGTGTGTTCTAATAATAACATTGCAAATATATTCAATTTATAAATTGTTTATCACATATGTCTTGACCATTATTTTAAATTTTGATATGTTTTTTTCTTCATAAATATTTTTTTCCATTTCGTAATACTTTTTAATTGCTTTAAATAAAATGGAATTTTGTGACTTTGCCTTTTTCCTAAATGGAAGTCTAATTTTGTTCTTTTCTCTAGTATTGTGATCGTGTTCATGCTGGTTCCGATCAATTTTTTTCCAAATTTTTTTATTAGAGTTTATAATTTTATGAACAAATATCATTGTATTGTAAAATATTCTTTGTTTATATGTTAATAATTTCATTTCATTTACCATCGACTTTACCCTCGTATATCTGTTTTTTTTCAAAATGATTCCAAAGGCTTTATTTTGTAATACAGTTAGTTTATCTATGTTTTCTTTGTTTGATAAAAATAAAATGTGTGGTTCAATAATTGCTTTGTAAATAGTTTTGCAGGAGTCCTTGTCAATAAATCTTCTGATCCTTCCCAAAATTGATATTGTTTTTGCAATCTTATTTATTAACATCTTAACGTTTTGGTGAAATGTAAGTTTTGAATCCAACATTACACCTAAATATTTAATTTCAGTGACTTCATTAAGTTTTTCATTTTCTATTACAATTGATGGTGTAATTTCTATTCTTTTGTTTCCTATATTCATATATTTAGTTTTGTTAACATTTAATTTTAATTTATTAATTTTTAGCCACAG
>NW_028280699.1:0-36695 GCF_059751315.1 Micrasema longulum | reverse complement strand
TCTTGGTGCGGTCATTGGCGGTATCGCCTGCAATCACCTTGCCCATATCGGCAACCGTTGCCGCCGAGTTCAAGACAGGCGAACCAATGCTGAGCGTTATGCCGGCCGACGAGCTTTTGGAGGTGGTTTTGCTATCAACGGTGTTGGTGGCATTCTCGACCACGATCTTGTCCGCGGCCACATTGACATCGCCGCCTGCTACGACCTGGCTGCCGCGGATCGTGGCAGTGTTACCGGCACTGATGTTAACATTGCCGTTTTCAGAACCAACGAGTGATCCGGAATGCGTGACTGCTGTCGTCGAGCTTTCGTTGCTGGTTTTGGCAACGCCTGCAAAAACATTAAGACCGCCGCTGCCAAGGCTGACACTCAAGCCGCTCTTCTTTACCTTCTGGCTTTGCTCTGAGGTGTCGGTCGCCGCAACGGTCCCAATGGTGACATTGCCGCCTGCCGCAATGTTGACTCCATTGGTGGCGACAACATTGCTACCCAAAATGTTGGTATCGCCCGATGATCGCAGACTGACCGTATCACCCGACAGCGTCGAGGATATCACCGTCTGGTCGGTGGCATCGCTGGTCGTGGTAACTTTCTTGGAGGACAAGAGCCCGCTGGTCTTCTTGACCGTCGTGCTGGCAGCGCTGCTGCTATCAACCACAGCTTCGACATTAATACGGGTAGCATCGGCCACCAGCGCGCCGCCTGCCACAACCTGCGCGCCCTTGATGTCGAGAGTGCCGTCGGTCACCAATGTAGCATTACCGCCGACATTGATGTTGGACAGGATATTGGTGGTCGATGATGCGCTATTGGTAAAGCGCGTGTTGCCGCTGCGGCCTGCACTTTGCGACGCGCTGCTATCCACCGCCGATAATATCGCTATCCCGTCCTTGCCATAAGCAAATAGGTTTTGCCCGACATTGACGGTCGAGCCTTTGATCTCGATTTGACGCCCGGCGACAAGCGTGAGATTGCCGGTCACATCGACCAGTGAGCCCTTATTGGTGGTAACCGTGCTGCTCGATGTGCCGTTATTCTTTTTGCCAAAATCATAGGCGGTCGCGGTTCGCACGGTCGTTGTGGCGGATTCAAGTTTGAGATCGCGGCCCGCCGCCAATGCCACATCACCGCCGGTGATCGTCCCGCCCCGGTTGATGATATCATTGTCCGCCCGAACCGAAGCGCGCTGACCCAGATCCATCCGGCCTGTATTAAGAATATTGCCGCCGCTGATGTCTGCAGTAGCGCTCGCGCGCATCACGCCTGCATTGTTCAGAGCATCCGCGCCGCGAAGTTTGAGGTCATTGCTCGCAATGATCGCCCCGCCGCTAGTCAAATCACGACGGTTTATCTGTGCGAGATACACACGCGGGGCCAACACTTTGACCTTACCATTTGGCGTATCGACCTCAACCTCAACCAATAGCACTATATCAGTGGTGAGAGTTGCCATTTGTTCCGCCGAAAGCCCAACGCCAAGGGCTAGGCTGAACGCCTTCATGAACGTCACGCCCGCGTCCATTAGTGCGCGGTATTGAGCTTCATTGTTGGCGTAACCGACTAGTCTGCCAACGCCTGCTTGCGCTGTAAGCTGGTTGGTTATCAGCTGCTGCTCGTAAAGCGCATCACCAAGCCGGCGCATCGTGCGGGTCGGATCATAACCGAGGCGTGTCAGGAAATAATCGCTCGACAGGAACCGTCCGTAATTGGTGAACGCAGGGTTCGTCTCAACCAGATAGGAGGCACTGGGATCGGCATAACGGAACAGACCGCCCAGATCGAGAACAAGGCCACCGGGGGCGCCGGTTGGCTGACCTGAAAGCGGTACAAGCGCAAAGCCAAACGCTGCGGCATTGGCCGCTGTTGTACCGCTGCCTGTAACGCCAAGCCCTGCTACATTGACCGTCACAGGATCTACATCTGCAACCGCCGATCCAGTAACGGCGTTTGGAGTGGCTAAAGTGCCTGCACCAGATGCTGTGGGTATTTGCCCTCCGGCACCGACACTTCCCCCAGACGCAAGTCCGGCGCTGGCACTAAACGCGCCTATACCCGAAGCACCGCCAGAAGTGGTAACATTGTCAATTGTTCGGGCATCGATGGCAACTGTGCCGCCTGCCGAAACGATGCCGGGCGCAACGGTAATCGTCTCATTTATGGGCGCCCATATGTTCGAATAACTCTGCGTATCATAGCCAGTACAGTTGCCGCCCGCACCATAAGCGCAGAACCAGCGCTCGCCTTCTTCGATACGCTGAGTGGTGCGCGTGCCAACAAGACCTATATTGGTAAAGCTGCCCTGCGCGGCGCTCGCTGTTGTGCTGGAAAGACCCGTCCCGTTAAACACAAGGCTGCCACCAGCGGCCAACGTTGAATATTGGTTTTCAAAAGCACTGGACGCAATCGCGATGCTGCCACCGGCAACGATCCGGCCAACACCGCTGTCGGTCAACAGGCTGGTCTCGGTAATCGTATCAGTGAAGCTCGAATAGAGAACAGCATTTGGCGATGGGGCAGCGCCGCCAGGCCCTTCGATAGTGTTAGTGTAGGTCGTGGTGCCAAAGCTAATCGCGGTGCGGCGGTTGGTAATGGTTGCCGCTGACAGGAGGATATTGCCCTGCGCCTGGATCGTCGCCGAACTGTTGGTGAGCGAAGCGGCCTGTCCGGTGCCATTCAAACCACCGATGCGAATATCGCCCAGCGAATATACAAAAGCACTATCCAGGTTCGTGATCGCACCACCACTTTCAAGGTTCACAAGGCCCGAACGCGCCGCAATGACCGCGTTCGCCCCTTCATTGGTCAAGGCATTGATCCCGCGAACCAACACATCATCGCCGAAGATCTGGCCGTGATTGATGACGCTGTTGCCGATGACCGAGACATTACGGCCATTGATCAGGCCATCATTGGTAAGCGTGCCATTGGCAGCCAAATTGACAATATCGGCAACAATCTCGCCATTTGCGCCATTGGTGATATTGCCGCCAGTAGTGACCGAGATTGCATCAAGCGCCTCGACCCGCCGTCATTGGTGAAATTGCCACCCAGATCCAGGTTGATCGTGCCAAAAGAGATCAGCGACTGGCCTGCGGCGTTGTTATAATCGCCAGCCAGCGTCAGAGCGATATCAGCACCCGATATGACCCGGCCCAATGTTCCGCTGGCAAAGTTCAGTTCAACCCCGTTGCCACCTGCCAATATGCCAGCGGCAGGACCACTGCCATTGTCGAGCAACGGCGTTGTAACCGAGAGGATGTTCTGCGCAGCAATCGACCCGCGGTTGGTCAGACTGGTGGTGGCGGTGATGGTTGCATCGGTGTCTGACCAGATCTCGCCGCCGCCTGCATTATTGAGGGTCGCTGCATCGATGGTCAGCGCAGCACCGCTGGCGATTGTTCCCGTTCCGTTATCGAGATTGGTGGTCGAGATGATGACCGCGCCGCTGGCGCCAGCCACGCCTCCATCGTTAAAGAGCTGATCAGCGGTCAAGGTCAGGCCGCCCAAGCCGCCCACCAAAGTTCCGCCGCGATTGTCGGCAATGTTAGCGACCACGGCAAGCATATTGCTGGCACCGATTTCGCCGCTGTTGGTGAGCGTGGGTGCATTAACGGCAAGATTGGTGCCTTGAATGAGGCCGCTATTGGTCAGTGTTGTTGTCGTAACCTGGGCGTCGCCGCCTAACATCGTGCCTGCATTATTGAGGCTTGCCGCATTGAGTGTGAGGTCGCTGCTGCTGCCGATCAAGCCATCGGCACCATTGGTGATAGTCAGCGCCCCGTGGCTGCCGCCTGCGACATCAAGGCCGGTGCCGCCGCGCGAGATGATTGCGCCGCTGCCATTGGCAATGTCGGCCGAACGGGTAGTGACCGACGACAGCCGTCGATGCTGCCCCCATCATTGGTGATGCTTGCGGCGTCGATGAGGATATTGCCATCGGCAGCAATCTGGCCCGCAAGGTTAGACAGGGTCCCCCCTGAGCCGGTCGAAGGGCTATTAGCAGAGATTATGTCGAGAGTGCCTTTGGCAGCAACAAGCCCGCCATCGTTCAGGATATTGTCGCCGACAAGCCGGACCGCGCCGTTCCCCGAAATAACGCCATTGCTATTATCGAGCGCATTTGCACTTTCGATATCGAGCAGGCCGGTGCCGGTATTTCCGATAACGCCGTTTGCATTTGTGAGACGGCCCGAGCGGATGACAAGATTACCGCCGAATATCTCGCCATCATCATTATCGAGCAGGTCAGATATGTTGATATTGGCCGACCCAAGCGCGTTGACCAGTCCGCCAGCATTGCTGAAATTGTCGGCTGCGATGCTTATGGTCTGTGCCTGCGCGATCCCGCCATCAAAACCGATTATACGCGCGTTGGCGACAAGCGCCGATTGTGCGAGAATGAGTCCGTTCGTCCCAGTACGGACCGCGCCGCTCGCTGCTGTAAGGTTGATGGCATTTGCATCAACGATACCGCCATCAATGAGCAGATCACCTGTAAGCGCAGTTGCCTGCAAAGTGCCAATTGCAGACAAACGCCCGTTACTTCCGACCCGGATGCTCGCCGCTTCGATTTGGGCATTACCACCCGAGGCATGACCCCGCTACCATCAATGCTACCTGTAACGGTAACCCGCAAATCACCGCTCGTGCCACTGGCGACGATGCGGCCGTTGTCACCTGCAAAGGTCGTTGCCGTTAGCGCCAGCAACCCGGTGGTTTCAATGCTGCCGCCTGTATTGATGAGTGTGGGAGCGGACAGGCTGAGGCCAGCACCGCTCGCCATATTGCCGCTTGCGTTGTTGACGGTGCCAGTGGCTGTAATAACTCCATGCCCATTGGCGGTAATTTCACCAGCTTGATTGGAAAGTGTCGTAGCTGCAATCGCCAACGCGCCGTTAGTGGCTATCCGGCCACCATCATTGTCGATAATGCTGGTGGCGGAGATATCCAGCGTTCCGCTGCCACCGTGAAGGATGGCACCGCCCTCGTTGATGATATTGGCAGCGCTGAGCGTGAAGTTGTTGCCCGCTGCATATATCTCACCGCCCGAATAATCGACCGTGCCTGATGACGTTAGCGCAAAATCAGCGCTTCCGGTCTGGCGCAATCGGGCTCTGCGCAGCGACAATGTGGGCGCGCCCAACACGAACCGGTCCGCTTCCAAGGTGCCGTCGTCGAGATTGATGGAGCTGCCGGTCAGCGAAGCCAGACCTGCGGTCGAGAGCGTAGCGCCGCTCGCATCGATGACACCGAGTGCGGTCAGGTCGATACCACCGCCCGAGGCCAAGATCCCACCAGTGCCAAGGCTTATCGATCCAGAACTGCTATTGATCCGGATCGTTCCGACCGCGCTTGCTTGGCTGCCGCCCAGAGCCACATCGCTTGCCGAGATTGTAATATTGCCATTGCTACCAAGCTCGGCGGCGTTGGCGGTCAGGCTGCCGCTGGCCGCCAGGTTGAGCGTGCCGGTGCCGGTCAGCACATAGCGGCCATTGCCCAGATCGATTTGGCCAGCATTGATCCCGAACGCTGTTGCCGCCTCGATTCGAACGCCGCCGCCTGCAAACTGGCCTGCGGTCAGATTGAACGCGCCGCCGCTTACAATTGATCCGCTGTTGGCAGCAAGGCCTGACGTTGCGATTGTGATATCGTGCGCAATGCCAAGCGACCCGCTATTGGTAAGTGCTGTGGCTGTAAGTCCAAGCTGGCCATTGCTGGCGACAGTCCCGCTATTGGTGAATGCTGAAGTCGCGCCAAGGTTGAGCTGACCGGTGCCTGCATGGATCAGGTCGCCGCTATTGCTGAGGTTGCCTGCTTGAACAATGGCATTGGCCATGTTGAACGCAAGCAACCCTTGATTGTCGAGGCTGCCTGTGACCCGGATATTCGCGCTGCCGGTTGCACCATAAGCAATGATCTCGGACGCGCTGTTGGTGAGGGAGCCGCTATCCACCGCAAGGCTCGAGCCTGCCAAAAGCGAACCGCCCGAGGCTGTGGCGCTGGCCGCATCCACATCCAGCAGCCCGCCTGCTTCGATAGTGCCAGCATTGGCCGTCAAAGCATCGGTCGCAACGAGCAGCGCATCGCCGCCTGCGCGCAAGGCAGCACCGCTATCAACCCCGATTGTGCTGCTGGTAACCGCAAGGTTGCGGCCTGCGACAATCGCACCATTTGCACCGCTTACATTGACCGAAGCTGCGCGCACGCTCACATCACCATTGCCGCCGATCAGGCCTTCGGTGCTGCTTATATTGCCAGACGAAGTGAGAGCAAGATTACCGGGGCCGGTGACGATCAGTCGGCCGCGATCATTGATGATGCTAGTGGCATTGATAATGGCGCTGCCTGCGGCCTCGATTTCGCCGTCACTATTGTCGAGATTGCCCGCACCGATAGTGAGTGCGCCTGCCGACTGAATAAGGCCGGTTGCATTGTTTAGGCCGCCACTGAGGGCGATGCTGACGTCCTGACCTGCAATCAGACCGCTATTCGCGAGCACGCTACCATTGATACCCAGCGTGCCGCTGGTACGGACATTGCCGCTGTTGTTGATGTTGGCACCAGTAATGCCCACCGATGCGCCGCTGACTTCGCCGGTCACCGCAATGTCAGTGCCGGTAATTTGAACTGCGTCATGCGCTGCCGCAAGTCCGCTTAAAGCTGTCGCGCCGCTCGATACGATTGACAGATTACCGGTCTGCGCGAGCGTCCCGTCGCGTGCCAGCCCCGCTGCAATCGTAGCGCTACTATGTATCGTCGCTGCATTCAGGCTGACGTTGCTGCCGCCGGCAATCAGTCCGCTGCTGGCGATTGTCCCTGCGGTTATGTTTACAGCGCCGTCACCGTAAATCGTACCAGCACCGTCAAGCATGCCCGTCGTGCGGATATCGACGCCAGCGCTGCTGGTGATCTGGCCCGCAATCGATACGCGCCCCTTGGCATCTAGGCTAAGTCCAACTTCAAGGCTGGCGAGATTGCCTGCAACATTAACCCCAAGCCCGTCTTCGGTACCGATCAGCCGGATCGAATTTGCATACATGCCGCCCAAGGCAGCGACATCAAGTCCAAACAGCGGCGGGTTTGGCGCGGCGGCACTTTGGCCGGTGACGACTATACTGCCATCGCCGCCGAGGCTTGTCTCTCCAGCACCGAAGCTCGCATTGATATTGGACGCCCAGATCCCTGCATTGAGCTGTATCGCCCGCGCGTACAGATCAAGCCGTGCACCCGAAGCATCGAGTCCGCCGCCATCGACAAGGAGCGAACCTGTGCCAGCGCCAAAGCCTGCAAGTCCGCCGGCGCTATTGAGACGTGGATTTGCAGCAGCCAAGGTCGCCCAAGGCGTGTTCAGAAATCCGCAACCTTTGCAGGTAATGCCATTGGCGTTTGCCAGCACCAGCTGCGCAGGCGTTCCTGCAATCTCGATATAGCCAGCAAGCGTGGAAGGATTAGTCCCAACCACCTCGTTGATAATCAAACCTGCGGGTCCTGTGGTTCTTAAATTCCCATTACCGTCGATATAGCCGCCCAACTGGGTCAGAACGATCTTGCTGCTATTATTAAGAATGAGCCCGCGCGCGTCGACGTTGAAATCGGTATACCGGTTATAGCTGGTACCGCCCGCATTGGGGGTGGCAATCTTGACAATCGGCGTGCCATTGGCCGCCATATCCAAGCGCGGCGAACCTTGACCGTTTTCCGACGGCAGCGGGGTGACAACCGCTGGACCCGCATCCTGTGCTTGCAATGGCACAGGTGCCAGCAGCAGCGATGCGATGACCGAGCCCGAAACGACCCTGTCAAAAAAGCTGCGGTCTTTCAAAAGGGGCGAAAGCGCAGTTGCGTTTCGCAATGCCGATATATTTCGCTGGCTGCCGGTCATACGCATTTTCAAAGACTCCACCCCAGCGACACGCCCAATTGAACAGGCCGCGATTGTGCGCCCGCCCACAAAGGCCGCTTGCCGGTCAGGCCAAGTGCTGCAAAGGCATCGAGCGTAAACCCGTGTCGCATAGCACGCATGCCAGCACCGATGGTACTTTTGAGACCGGTCCCACCTTCGACCTTGCCTGCATCGAGCAGAAGGAAAGGTTTCATATCGTCGCTGACCTTCAACCCCAGTTCTTGGCGCACAAACCAGCCCGTTTTGCCAAGCTCGGCTTCTTCGCTCGCTATGCCCCGCATGGAAAACGGCCCGCCTGCTGAAATCAGGTCAGAGCCGTAAAGCGGCTTCTTGCTCCAGCTCCCATGAAAGTCAGCACGCCAGCTTTCAAAAAGGCTGCTCTTGATGGGGTGCATCAGAGACACATCGGCACTGACTATCCGGTAGCGTGCAGTGGGCAGAACATCGGGCCGGTCAGTCGGCTCGTTCTGCGCGCCCAATATGTTGAGGCCTGCCCGAGCCGACAGTTGCGACGACATGCGCAAATTGTCGATCTGCCGCCGGTCGATGAGCGCAACCTCGACATCAGCCAAATCCTGCCGCTGGATACCAATCTCGATATCGCCGATATAGTTTCTGGCCCAGCGCCGTGATCCCGCAAAGCGTAGCGATGTCTTGGCCAATTGGTCGCGCGCTATGACGCGCTCGGCAAAAACAGATGCTGAGCGAAGCTTGCCGCTTGTGTCAAAATCGGCAACCTCACCAGATATCCTGCTGCCGTAACGATTGGCAGAATAAGATGCGCCAAAGGTCCACCATCCATAAGGCAGCGATAACGACACCCCTGTCCCCTGGCTGTCCGCAGGCAGGCCTGGCGCGTCAATCCGCTGGTTGTAACTGGCACTGATTATTTCTGACAATCCAAGCATATTCAGCGCTGCCGCCTGCGCTGAGCCTTGCCACCGTCCAACACTGGCCCCTGCAAAATTGTTGAGCGAAAGATTGAGCGCAAAGGGGCGCTTATCCTTGATCGCGACATCTAATATGGTCTCGCCGGGAAGCTCACCCGGCACCAAATCGACCTTGGCCTCCCGGCCCGATATGCGTTTGAGCTGCTCAACACCCTGTTCAAGCGCGCGCAGGCTGATAACGTCGCCTTTGTCTAAAGGTGCCGCCCATTGCCATGCCGCTGCGCTTTCCTTGCCATTGATGCGCACCGCACCAACCTTGCCGCCGATCACATCGACTTCAAGACCGCCATCGGAGATATCCTGTTCGGCAAAGCCTGCGCGTGTGGTGACAAGCCCGCGATCCAAAAACGCTGCCTGCAGTTCGCGCAGCATGTAATCCAACCCAGAAGCGCCCACGCATTTACCGATATGGCGGCGTATAAAGGGCGATACCCAGCGCAGCGTTCTATGTTCAATGCCTCGCACATCAATTTGGGTCAGATTGAAGCAGGGGGTTTCTACAGGAAACACGCCCAGCACTGGCACCGACGCGCCTTCCAAGCGGACCTCCGACTGCGCTTCACGCGCTGCGCGTTCAGCCGCCTCGCGTTCGGCACGTAACCGAGCCTCTTCAGAGCGGGCTATGTCGCCGGGGGCGGTCTGTGCTTGAAGCGGGGAAACCCAAATGCATACCAAAAATGCCGCGGCGCCGTAATTGAGAACAGCAAAATGTCGCTGTAGGCGCTGCCATGGACCGGTCGCGGTGCCCACCCGTTCTACATTTTTGAAAGCTTGCGACCTCTCCATGTAAGAATGGATAGGCCGTTATCGTCTTATTCTACAAGCGGAAAACCTTTTGGCCAGAACATGAGCCGCCGAGCTTACACAAGTTTACGAAGATTGCGCCGCCAAAATCCTTTTTGCCAATTCAAGCGGCGGCAATCCCAACTCGCGCTCGAACGCACACAGCTCCAAGAAGTCAACGCGGCGCACGCCAAGCTCTATCACCGATATGATTTTTTGGCCAACACCCAGTCGCAGACCCAATACTCGCTGGCTTAGTCCCGCTTCCTTGCGCGCAGCGGTGAGGGTTTGAGCTAATATGGCATAGTCAGATTGACTCAGTTTGCTGCTCAACATTTAATAGACCCATGTTGGTTCGAACGAAACGCATACGATAGAACAAAAAAACCGAAGGTGCGCAAACGGCATATTTTGACATTGCCCGCAACAATCCACATTGCCTTTATATTTCAATGAAATGATAGTTGTCATTCGGTCTGTTGCCATATTTTTAATGCAGGAAGCTGATGATAGGCGGCTGCAACCAATCCGGCCCCGGCCCCAATCATAAGTAAAATCGCTTCCGCTCCACTGCCGAACAAGCCAGGCCAGAAAATGGCCAGCAACGAGAGTGTTGCGGAAACGATTGATAGGCCAGCATATATCCGAACATGCCGCCAAGAAGGCGCAAAATAGCCCCTTGAACGAAGCTCACCGGTCTCTTTGTTCAAGTCCCGCTCAAATTCTTCCGACAAATGTTCATTTTGACGCTTCATGCTATAATTCTCCTCGACCCAACGATATCGCGCGCAGCATTTTTTCCATTTGCTTTTTGGCTTGCTTCTCCAGCTCTGGAGACTCACGCATTATAATGTTGGTAAGGTTGGTTAGTGACTCTGAGGGAAGGTTAAGACCAGCCCCCTTAGCCATCACCTCTACCTCCCGCCGTAGGCGCGGTTCCCGCCCTGAATCAGGCGGCTCTACATTAGTAAGTGGGATATCACCGGGGCCTGATAAAATCCATTCGGGATCAACGTTACACTCGCGCCTGATAGCCGCCAGCGCCCAGATTGGCGGTGTATTAGCGGCGGCTTCCCAAGAATTGACCTGCCGCGTCGAGTATCCGATCCGGTTGGCGAATTCCTTTTGGCTAAGCCCGGCCTGTTCACGCGCCAACCGCAACCGGTGGGCAACGGCTTCAAGATCATGGACAGGGCCATCAGGTGACTTCAGGTCATACATTGACAACACATCTCCTATGTAGGAAACATATTGTCAATATGATTCGAGTCTCAATTTGGTATGAGGTGCAATATGATCGACGACAAACGGCATGCGAAGATTAAAAGTGCGCTCAGTCTGAAGGGCGTCACGCTTAGCCAAATAGCACGAGACCTTGGCGTTGCGCCAACCACCGTATCTATTGTTAGCCGAGGATTTCGGCGATCGCGGCGAATTGAAAGCGCTATCGCAGATGCATTGGGTTGCGCGCCCGCCGATCTGTGGCCTGCAAGATATCCTACGATCCAACCAATGAAGGAGGTGTCCGGCTAAATTATTCAATATCGAAATAAAGCGTGAAAAGAAAAGGCCCGGCTCTTGAACAGCCGAGCCCTTTCGAGAATTGGATTGTTATCCGCATTCCTTCTCACACGGATCGACACATTTTGTCAAGCAGGCACTGGGTCTGCTGGGTGTTGTCGCGTGCGTGTTTCTCACGCTCCTCATTCCAGGAGTTATGAAATGCAAAACTATCGTGAAATGGTAAAACAATCGCTGCGTTCAGGGATTTCCTGCAACGCAATTGCAATGTCACGCGGCGTATCTCATCACACGGTTCGCCGTTGGCGCGACCTTGCAATGTTACAGAAGCTTTCCGACGATGATATTGATGCACTAAGCGACAGCGAACTGCGCCAGATCTTTCAGGCGCGATGCAGCAAGTCGGCGAAGGTGCATCCTGACTGGGCGCAAGAAGCAGAACATCGTGCCAAAGGCTATAACCTGCTTGAATGCCATGCACGCTATACAGAAAATGTCGGCACCGGATCGGCGCTTGGCTACTCGTCTTATTGCGACGGCATGCGCGATCATGTTCGCAGCCAAGCCGTTATATTCCGCCACAATCATGTTGCAGGCTATGCCATGCAAACTGATTTTGCAGGCTACCGCCCCGTGGGCATGGAGGCGGGTGGCAAACGCAAGTTTGAGCTGTTCGTTGCAGTGCTGCCAGCGTCGCATAAATTGTTCGCAATCGTAGTGCGCAGCCAATCGACTTCGGATCATATCGAAGCCAATATTGCGGCTTTAGAATATTTTGGCGGCACCGCCGAAATTGTAGTCCAGGATAATCTCAAGGCTGCGGTGATCGCCCGGCCTCGCGGCGGGGCCCCAGTCATCAACCCGGCATTTCTGGCCTTTGCGGATTATTATGGCATGCGGGTCGAGCCCACTCGGGTTCGACATCCAAAGGATAAGGCGGCGGTTGAGATCGGGGTCAAGCTTGTTCAGCGACTACTCAGGTTGCGCCTGCATAGTCAGCCATTGCTCAACCTGTCTGACATCAATATTGTTTTGGCGAATATCATTGCGCAGCTAAACGCACGTAAAATGCGTCGCGGCAATGAAAGCAGGAACGAGCGGTTCGAACGATTGGAACGGTCAGCGCTGCGTTCCCTTCCAGCAGAGAGGCTGCAGTTTATTGAGCTACCTGTTGAACGCCGCGTACAGACTGACCACCATATTTCGTTCGATAAATCCCATTATTCGGTGCCCCACCAACTGACTGGCAAGTTGGTCTCGGTCAGATCGTCTTCAACGGTGGTCGAAATACGCCATGATGGCCAGATTGTGTTCATCCACCCACGCAGCTACACTCCTGGAGAATATGTCACTGTCGATCAACACCGACCCGACAATCATCTAGCCTGGCTCGACCGAGAATTTGACCATTGGCGATCATCACTCGGCGACGATGTTCGGGCATTAGTTGATATGGCACTCGAACGTGCACCCAAAGAAAAACGTGCACGTGAACGCATCATGACAAAGCTGCGAAAGCTGAGCCGCATTCATGGCGAGGATCGCTTTAACCAGGCCGTCGCGTTAGCGCGGTCTGCTGACGCGTTTTCGCTTAAAAATGTCGAAAATATCTTGAACAATCGAATGGAAGCCGCTGGTAATCCAAAGCCTGCACAAGCAATTGGAGCCCGAGCCAATCTGCGTGGCGCAGATTATTTTGCTTGCGACCTAACTATGAAGGGAGCCAGGAAATGATCGCCGCAGAAGTTACCAACATGTTGCGCGCCATGAAGCTCGACGGAATGGCAAAATCGTTTGAGCTTCAGATCGGAAATCGTGGATTTGAAGATCTGTCGCGCGAGGAGTTTATCGGGAATATGTGCATTGCACAGCGCCAGGATGCCGCTGATCGAAGCCTATCGGCCTTGAAACGAAAGGCTAAGTTTCGCCATGCGGCACAGAGTGAGGACATTATCTGGGATGCCGACCGAGGGATTGACAAGCCTTCTGTTCGCGCCTTGCTAAACGCAGATTGGGTCAGGCGGACGGAAAATCTATTGCTGTCTGGACCTGCTGGAACTGGCAAAACATGGATGGGTTGCGCGCTTGGCGATGCGGTGGTCAGGGCAGGACTATCGGTCCGGTATTTCAGGACCAATTTGCTACTCGAAGAACTTCGTAAAGCCCGGATCGATGGAAACATCATCAAATTGCGTAAAAGCCTGGCAGCGCCACAGCTAATCATTCTCGATGATTTTGGCATTGCGCCCATCCCCGATCCATCAAAGGAAGACCTGTTTGAACTGCTCGAATCGAGAAGTGACAATGGTTCTATGATGATCATCGGTCAGCTCGCGCCGGTCGAATGGCATGGGTTTCTCGACACCGGCCACATGGCAGATGCCATGATGGACCGGATCGTCCAGCGCGCGCATAGAATCGAACTCAAGGGCAACTCGCTGCGTCAACGCCTATAACTGTCGGCATTATGGTCCCAATCATTCGGCACCCGCCGTTATGATTGGGCACCTGCCGTAACGCCGAGTCTGCCAACTTCCCAATGCGTCGGCAGTTTAACCGTAGCCAGTAATTGCCGCTTGGACAGGCAACAAACTAAGCTTGTCTCATCAAAATGAGCCACCCTTTCGGTAATGCGCGTGTTTGGCAGGCTGTATGATTCCGCAAGTTCGTCAGCCAACGATATCGCCATAGCCTTGGCGAGTTCGTTGCAGGAGGTGAGCCCCTGGATGAAAGGATGAAGCTTGAGCAGATGGGGTATCGATAGGCAGTAAATGCGCGATAGACTATAAATACCATCATTCAACGCATAGGCGTCATCAACCTCTACGCCATTTTCGAGCAGATCGACCACATCGTCGGCCGTAAAGCTGGGATCATTGGCGCGTTCATTGGCGATGATTTGAAGCCGAAGCGTTGGAAAAGGCAATTCCTGCAATGTTAGCGCGGGCTGGCCGCGGGCATCGACCATGATGTCGAACTCTTCGTCTCCGCCATCTGTCTGTATGCGCGTCGTCCCAATCTCCTCATTTGTTTGCAGGCTGTAATTATTGCCCAGTCGCAGGATGCGCAAACGGTCCGAGTCGCGCAAGGCGAGCAGGCGCTCGATTGAGAGCGGGGGCACGGCTGCATAATTGTCGATGAAAACCTGTTTCAGCCCTTTGGAAAAGCGCTTGCGGTCGCGCTCATCAAGCAGTTTGACGGCATTGCCGAACACCTCATGCATCCGCAGAATGGCATAGCGCCAGTCTACCGTCTTGCGCGCGCGGGCATTGGCTTTGGCTTCAGCCAGATTGGCCTCCGCCCAGTCAAGCGCGGGGACACGCTGGCGGACCGCAAAATAGACTTCGGCAAAATTATCCGGTGTCAGGAACTGCAGCCCGATGCCGTCGGCGTAGCCGGGATCGGCCAAAGCAAGCTTTGTCTTGAACAGCTCGAACATGCGGTCAAGGCAGTCGCCCTGGCCGTCTGTACAGATAGCGTCGACCTGCTCCGGCGTACAATGAACCAGCGGCTCATAGGGGATCGGGCAATAGAAATCAGCCTCTGGCAGCAAGCCCCGCCGCGACATCAAAGTGACGGAAAAGGACGCTGCCGGATCGTCGGCCACATAAGTCAGCGTGCCATCCTCACGAACAAAGCGGCCCGCTTCTGCTGCAGTTCCGATGGCCACGTCAATTGCGCTGAGCGACGTCCCCAATACGCCTATGCGTGCATCGCGCCACGTTTCCGCATCGCGTTTGGCATAGGCATGATCAAGCTGTTCATGCGCATCCTCTGCGTCACGTTCCTGATGGCCAGAGGCGACGATGACATAGTCAAAGGCCTGCATGCGTGTGGCACCATCGGCCTCCACCTGGATGACGATATCGCTTTCATGAACAATGACATCAACGACATGGCGGCGCGTCAGAATCTCCACGGTGTGGCCCCTCGCTTCCGCGCGCGCAATCAACTTGTTCAGTTGGTCATGATAATAGGCACCTATCAGGACGCGGGGGTAAAAGGCGCGCTCGCTGATTTCTGCTCGGCTGATATGGACGCCGGACAGTTCATCGTCCGTGTGGCTGTGCAGCCAGTCGACGAGAGTTTCGGTTACCGGCGGCAGTTCGACGCTTGCGATATTGGCAAGCATCGCGGGATCATTGGTTTCCGGATCATAGGGTGTGCCAACGCCGGCACGGTGATTTTGTTCGAACAAGGTGATGCGCAAAGGCCCGGGCAGCGCGATCAAGTGCAACAGGCTGTAAATGCCGCTAGGCCCGGTTCCCACGATGCCGATGGTCGTTACACTACGCCGGGGAGGATTGCCTTCAGAGTCCATGGGGAGCCTCTGTGGAAGGGCTGATCGAGCGGATCACACGCTCCATGGGGTCCTGGTCAATCTTGATGAAGCCCAGCCTTGGCCGGTCGAGATCGATAATCAGTGCTATCGCTATCGCGACCAGTGCAAAGACGATGGTAGTCGCTGCATTGCGGCTCCTTCCTTCGTATGCCGATCCATAGCCCAACAGATAAGCGGTCGCGACCGCAAAGCCGACCAGCACAGTCAGCACCATATTGGGGATATGTGCCTCGATCAGCGCCTGCCGAGTTGACGCAAGATCAAACATTTCGTTCATGGAGGTGAGCGTCGCGGTCGTCAGGCCTTCGCCGTCCCGACTGGCCAGCGCTTCCTTCATGATCGACCAAATTTCGTCCTGCGTCCGTGCGGTTTCCTTTACAATCCGGTCAAGTGCTCGCTGGTCTTCCCCAGCTGCCACAAAGTCGCGCCGCTCGGCGGCGTAATGCGCGATGCTGGCTTGCAGACGCGACGCAATCGGGTCGTTAAACAACCCGGCCCGCACATAGACTGTCGATATAGCGTTTGCCTCCTCATTCACCGCATGGCGTCGCTCGTCATAGCGCTCAACTGCCATCGAAAAGGTGAACCCGATCAATAGACCAAGTAGCGCCAGTGCCGACGACACGAGATAGCCGGTGCTATCTGTTGCTGGCTGCTGCCTTTCTGGATGTCGTTTCAAATCCCAGCGATGATGAACCGTCCCGATGCGGCGAGAGGCAAGGAATAGCAAGAGCAGCACTGCCGCGCTGACACTAAAAAACATGAAATCGTCGATAACCCCCTGCGAAACGAACATTGCTGACCCCGTAGCTTCTAGAGTTCCCCATCCAGCCTGCGTAGCCGACTGTGGACACTGGTTGCTGCGATCGCACCATGGCCCATCGCGACGCTGATCTGGTCCAAGCCACGCACGATATCGCCAGCGGCGAAAAATCCGGGTGTATCGGTTTCAAAATGTGAAGACGCGCCAAGGCAGCCTCCCTCATCGACGCTGAGAACAAGTTGAAGCGCCAATTCGGTGCGCGGCTTGGTGCCGAAACAGGGATAAACCACATCAAATTCCAGTGCTGCCTCATCTCCTTGACGCCAAACTTCCATAACAGAGCGGGTCGGCGTGACACGCGCCATAGGCGTGTCGGAGATACTGACACCCTGTGTTTCCAGCTTTTTGCGATCATCGGCATCCATGGCTGCTGGATCATCCGGAAAGAGCGTGACTTCATTGGAATAGCGGCTGAGGAACAACGCTTGTGCCGCCCCGGACTCTTCGCAGCCGACCACAGCTATCTTGCGATCAATATGTTCATAAGCATCGCACACTGCGCAATAGCGCAACACATCGTCTTCAATTGCCTGTTTATGGACGTCGTGCGGCAAATCGACCTGGTAGAGCAGGATGCCGGTGGCCAAAATTACCGTCCGCGCACCCAAGTCCGGGCCATTGGCCAGCGTGATGCGAAATCCGTCAGCCTCCTTGGCTAGTGCTGTAACGCGGCCTTCCATGAATGTGGCGCCATAAGCCTGCGCATGATTTGTCATGCGTTCTAGCAATTGAACACCGCTGATACCCTCTGGAAAGCCAGGCACATTATGCGTCAAAGGAATGCACGCAGCCCGGGCCGAGCCGTCATGAATGACCAAAGGTTCGCGCCGATATCGGCCAAGATAAAGGGCTGCGGTCAACCCTGCTGGGCCTGCGCCGATGACGATGCAATCGTGCACTACTGTCACTCCTTTGTGATGGGCGCGAAGCGAAAGCTGAAGTCCGGCAACCCCCACCCAACACTTCGCACCGCCCAACTTTCTGTCCAAACAGTGCTTACGGAAGGATGCGAACGGAGGGCTCGCGCGCCGGAAAGCGACGGGCGGCGGCTTTTGTAAAGCTGCTATCCAGACTGGTGACGCCTTCGTCTGGCACCACGCCCGCCTTATCGAGCAATGGTTGCGCCCCTTCCGTATGGCCAATCGCCTTCAGATGCACGAATGCATCCGACACGAAATCCACAGCGGCGGATTCGCCGCAAAGCTTGATCGCGGCCTCCTGCGTCAAGACCAGCGCTATCGCATCAAGCAATACCGAGGGCGTGCCCGCGAGTTGTCTTTCGGCTTTCAGCGTGCCGCCCTTCACTTTAATTCCGCCGATCTTTGGCGCAATCAGCATTGGCGTCGCGCCTGCTTTCTCGATGGCCGCTTTAACAGCATTGATCTCGACTAAGTCCGATCCTTCATCGAACAGGATACCCACCTTGCGCCCCTTTAACGTTGGCACGAACTTCTTTATCAGCGACAAACGGTCCGACAGCTTCATGTCCTGCGGCGGAATGGCAGGCTGTTTGGCGGCGGGAAGCGTCATGGCCAGCCCGTCGGCCACGCGTTTAGCCAAATCCTCATCTACGTTGCGCAGCTGCGCGAGTGTCCGTGTGCGGACATGGACGAGTTGAACCTTCGAAAGTTCGAAAACGAGTGCTGCGACGATATGCGCCTGTTCCGGTGCGGTCTGCGAGCGGTAGAACATGCGGGCCTGTGTAAAGTGGTCAGCAAAACTTTCGGGCCTGATCCTCAGTTTTTCGGCCGGATCATTAGGCTCGCCGTTCTCCACGAAAGTCCGGAAACCTGTCTCAGGCTGCGCGCGTGGTCCGCCATCCTCGCCTGCTTGCGCCAAGCTGTTTGGTTCATAATTAGCACGCCCCTTCGGCACCGCGGTCTGCATCATACCGTCGCGCTGGAAGTTCGCCATCGGGCAAATCGGCGCGTTTATTGGCAGTTGGTGGAAGTTGGTGGAAGTTGGTCGTGCCCAATCGCGATTTTTGTGTGTCGAGATAGCTGAATAGCCGCCCCTGCAGCAGCGGATCATCAGAGAAATCAATGCCTGGAATGATGTTGGTGGGCAAGAAGGCCGCTTGTTCGGTTTCGGCAAAGAAGTTGTCCGGATTGCGATCCAGAACCATGCGCCCAATCACTTCAACTGGAATTTCCTCCTCCGGGATCAACTTGGTCGGATCGAGCACATCATAAGGTTGCTTGGCAGCCCAGGCTTCGTCGAAAACCTGGATGCCAAAGCTCCATTCAGGGAAATCTCCTTTGTCGATCGCCTCCCACAGGTCGCGGCGGTGGTAATCGGGGTCGGCGCCTGAAATCTTGACCGCTTCATCCCAGCACGTCGCCTGCGCGCCCAATTTGGGCCGCCAGTGGAATTTGACGAAAGTCGATTTCCCCTCTGCGTTGATCAGACGGAAGGTGTGAACACCAAAGCCTTCGATCATTCTTAGCGAACGGGGCAGAGCAACGTCGGACATTGCCCACATCACCATATGCATCGCCTCTGGCATCAGCGAGATGAAGTCCCAAAAGGTATCATGGGCGGACGCCGCCTGCGGAAATCCGCGATCAGCCTCGGGCTTCACTGCATGCACCAAGTCCGGAAATTTGATCGCGTCTTGAATGAAAAAGACCGGCATATTGTTGCCGACCAAATCCCAATTGCCCTCTTCGGTATAGAATTTGACAGCAAACCCGCGGACATCGCGCGGCGTGTCTTTTGAACCCTTGCTGCCGGCCACAGTGGAAAAGCGCACGAAAACCGGACACTGATTGCCCTTCTTTCCAAACAGTGCGGCCCTTGTCAGCCCTGGAATCGCCTTGGTGACTTCGAAATAACCATGGGCGCCCGAACCCCGGGCATGAACAATCCGTTCGGGAATGCGTTCATGGTCGAAATGGAATATCTTTTCCCGCAGTACAAAATCTTCCAACAATGTTGGGCCGCGTTCCCCAGCCCGCAGGCTGTTCTGATTGTCAGACAGCGGCATGCCGTGATTAGTAGTGAGCGCGACGTTGCTGCGTTGATGGAGTTCTCCGCCATTTCCTGTGGATGCGGACTCTTTGCTTGATTTTGCCATGGTGAACTCCTCTTTTTTGATTATGGATGTGTAACTAGGTGTCGGAAAATTTAGCTGTTAGGGCGGCCGTGAAGCGGTGGCCGTGCAAGATGGTGGATCAGAATGAGCAAAGCGTTTGAACTTTCCGAGACTACCCGCTCTCGCATCATCCGGTCGGCACGCCAGTGCTTTGCGGGTCAGGGGTTCGCGGGAACCTCCACCCGGCAGATTGCCGAGGACGCCAAAGTAGCGCAGAGCCTGCTCCTGTATCATTTCAAGTCGAAAGAAGGCCTCTGGCGCGAGGTCATGGCGGATAGTTTTCGCCATGCGTTGCGTGTTTTGAACGATGCTGCGATCGCGGAGCCATCGAACAGTCCAACTGACCAGCTTCTGGCTGGCGTTCGAGCCCTCGTTGACATCTGCGCCAGCGATTCCGATTTTCATCGATTGCTGATCTTTGAAAGCCGTGAGCCCAACCAGCGCTTTGTCTGGATGGTGGACATGTACTTTCGACAGATGGTCGATCGAGGTGCGCATTTCATTAGAGCTGCGCAAGACGAAGGCACCGTCCGTGATGGTGATCCCTATCTTCTGTTTTACGGTCTGCTGTCGATCATCGGATCGCTGTTCAGTTTTGCACCGGAGATGGAAATGGTCACGGGGCGCAAACCCCCTTCCCGCGATGAAGTCGAGCGTGTGGCAAGACCATTTCTCATGAAATCGCTCTAGTCGACAAACCTGAAATCCCGAACGAGCCTGGGAGCACATAAGCCCAGCCAATCAGCGCACGCTGCCCCTTCTAAAAAGGTTCCAAAGCGCAAGGAGGACGACTGTCCCACCGAGTGAAACGCCCAGCGACCCAAGGGTGATCCCGCCACCCTGAGTCAAGGATGGAATTCCCAGCAGAGGCGCCAGAAGCAGTCTTCCGAGCGCAGACCCGACAATCCCGACAAAGATATTGAGGATAACGCCTTGCTGGGCATCTGTGCGCATGATCATGCTTGCAAGCCATCCGATGACGCCACCCACGATCAAAAAAATCAGGAAATTCATGCTCATTCTCCCTCTTGTGTCATACCGAATCCGTACTGATCAATTGATCAGGATGGAGCTCGAATGTCAGATATTGATCAAATGATCAAGATCCGCCATTGATGTTGTGAAATGTCTTGTGCGCACTGAGACTGCGCGCTGGCAATGCAATAGGCATTAACTCAGGTTAAGTTCGCGCAGGAAAGGGCTAACGATGAATATGCTGACAGAAAACTTTTTGCGCGGTCGGCGACGAGATCAGCTCTCGGATCAAGAACTAAGCGTAATTGAGGATTCGATAGCGGAAGTGCGTCAACTTCCGGCACGAAAGACCATTCTTAAGGCCGGCGAAAAGCCCGAATTCAGCATATTTCTGATCGAAGGTTTTATCTGCCGCTATATGGATGCCAACGATGGCAAGCGACAGCTGGTTGCTCTGCACATCCCCGGGGATTTTGTCGATCTCCATGCCTTTCCGCTAACTTACCTTGATCATCACAACGCCACGATTACGCCTTGCACCGTCGGCATCGTTCCGCATGACAGGCTGCGGATGATCCAGCGCGATATGCCGCACCTCACACATATGCTCTGGTTCAGTACGTTGCTGGACGCGGCCATGCACCGTGAGTGGATATTCCGCATGGGGCGGCTGAACGCTATCGGGCGGCTGGCACATTTTCTGGCGGAGACGAAACACAGGCTGACCGCAATCGGGCGAGTAGAGAACGGATCATTCGACCTGCCCCTCGTTCAGATCGACCTTGCAGAGGCAACCGGCATGACCCCAATCCATCTCAACCGCTGTGTCCGCGATTTACGCAAAGAAGGACTCGCTGACGTCCGCTCCGGCCAAGTGACAGTTTTGGACAAAGCAAAATTATGGCGGATCGGTGAGTTTGATCCTGCCTATCTGTTTTGAATTTATTACGACATCGTCACCTTTCGAACTTTCTCGGCAAAAATCGGCGCTTCTGAAGCGGGCAACGCAGCAAAGGTTATCTGCCTGCGTTAAGGGAAACCCCTCATTGCGATAACGCGTGCTGCGGTAGAATGGCGAAGTACAACATTACATCATGGAGCAAAACATGGCTGATTTCACTGCCGACGACAAACGCCCTTCGCCCGATCACGCAGAGGACAACGCCTTCTTTCCTTCGCCCTATTCGCTTAGCCAGTTCACAGCGCCAAAGTCAGACTTGAGCGGTGCCGACTATCCCGATGCCTATACAGGTGGGCGCTGGAAGATTTTGATGATCGGCGCTGACGAGCGCTACCTACTGACCGACAATGGCAGCAAGTTTTCGACCGGCAATCATCCTGTAGAGACGCTGTTACCTATGTTTCATCTCGACCGAGCTGGATTTGGCATCGACGTCGCGACTGTGTCGGGCAATCCGGTGAAGTTTGAATATTGGGCGATGCCGCGCGAAGACGAGGAAGTAACCGGCCTCTTCGCGAAATATCGTGACCAATTCGACAAACCGCGCAAGTTGGCTGATCTGGTCAAGAGCGCACTTGGCCCGGATTCCGACTATATTGGCGTGTTCATCCCCGGTGGCCATGGCGCGCTGATGGGTTTACCCGAAAGCGAGGATGTGAAAGCTGTGCTCGAATGGGCAGACACGCAAAACAAATTCGTGATCTCCCTGTGTCACGGCCCGGCAGCCTTACTGGCAGTGGGAGCCGCCGCCGATGGTCGCAAGTCAATCTATGATGGTTATAGCATCTGTGCCTTCCCCGATGCTATGGACGCCCAGACGCCCGATATCGGATATATGCCCGGCCACCTGACCTGGAACTTTGGCGAGGAGCTCAGTAAGCTGGGAATCACCATCGTCAACGAAGGCATTTCGGGACAAACCTTGCGCGATCGCAAACTATTGACCGGAGACAGTCCGCTGGCGGGAAATGCGCTAGGTAAACTGGCCGCGACTGCTCTGTTGGAAGACATAGCGGGCATTTGAAGGCAATGTCACCCACTGATGCCTTCGCAGTCGCCCAGGTGATTGAAGACAGCGATACGCTTGAATCTATCATCACGGCATTGCGGGGATTCAGCCTATTGTCTGGCTATGATCGCCTTGCCCTGTTCTCGGTGACGAAGATGCAGGATGAGGCGATTGACAGGCTTTACTGGGTCGAAGGCAAGTGGTTCGCCGAAGGTGAAGCGGTTGATGCGGAGACATATATTCGCCGCTGTCCCGTCACGCGTCACATCTTTGAATCGGCTGTACCGTTCTTTTGGTCCAAAACCGGGCATGGGGAAGGCGAACGCTACAAGGTGGTGACGCATCCGCATGGGGCGGGTGTTCATGGGCTTCAGATACCGGTATTTGGACCATCCGGGCTGGAGGGCGCGGTGAGCCTTGGTGGCGAGCAGATCAATGCATCATTCGAAGCAAAGTTGGCGTTGACGTTGGTCGCGGAAACAGCGCTAAGGGCCGCTCGGCGGGTGCTTGACTTCCCCCCGGATGCCCGCCCCGACCGATTGACGAAGCGCGAGCGCGAAGTTCTGCGCTGGCTTGCAGCAGGCCAGCGTCAGGTGGATATTGCAGCGACACTTGGCCTTTCGGAACGCACGATTGAAAACCACCTGCGCCGCATTCGATCGCGGCTTGGAGCCAAAACATCCGCAGAAGCGATAAGGATCGGGCTGCGCAGCGGCGACATCGCCGAATGAGCACATTTTGAGAGGATTATTTGCCAAGTGCATCGGGATCACTCGCGACGACATCGCGTCGCAAAATGCCGCCTTCTGAATCTACCACGCCGATATCCGTCGGCTTGTCGCTCACATCTAGCTCTGCAAAAATCGTCATCGGTCACTCTCCTTGGTTGAATATCTCCTGCGACTTCGTAGCAAGCCGGAGAGTGGCTAGAACAATTACGCGGTGTCCAACGAAGCGGACATAAACTTGTTTGACATTGTCGCGTTCCGCAATGCTCTATTTAGCGGTCTTGGTTATGGACTTTGATGTAAGGAACGGCGTTTGAAGGAAGTTCACCTGCTAAACTCGAGATTGTAATATCAAAAAATCAGAAGAGCAGAATATAAGCAGCCAATGATAGATTTTAGGGGGCACACCTTACGCATCCTAAGATGCAAGGGTTGGGCCCTGCGCTGAGCCGCAGAATTGCGCGATTGTCCAGCTGGTCCCAGCCAGTGCCCCAAGCCCTTCGCTGCGTACTAATTTGTGGGGATTTGAATTGTGCAGCGCATTAATCGTCAGAAATCCGTTGATTATTCCAAAAAATGCAGCACATAACTCTTGCAGATACCAGCATCTACAGCGGAGGGCAGTCCCAAGGGCCCAACCCGTCCATTAAGGGTGGTAAATGGCCAATAGGGAGAGTGATCAATGAGCAAAATGCCGCTTACAATCTATGTACCAGCCAAACTAGCTGTGCAGGTGAAACGCGAAGCCGATCGCGACGGTTGCTCGCAATCCGCCTTTGTGATGGGCTTGCTTGAAAAGCATTTTGCCGAGGGTGTTGACCCGCTTGCGACGATGGTTGCCAACCAGCTGGCCCGGCTATTAGCTTTTGCTGACCAGTCGATCGAAGCGCTACCTGCCGAGCAGCGAGCGGGGGCAAAAACAAAGATTGATGAGCGCGCAAAAAAATATCAAGCAGTGGTTAAGGAGAGGCTGAAGTTATGAGCGCTAGATGCGAAATCAAGTTCCGGGCAGACCAGGATCTCAGAGATCAGTTTGATAGCTACTGCGCATCACTCGGCACTAACCGCAATGCGCGATTGAACGCGCTGATAATAGCAGACCTAAATGGGGACATCGCTGCATCCTCTGGCGGACGACCGATACCGCAAAAACCAGTCAGCGATACCGACAAAATGGTCGGAGCCTTTGAGGGCCTGAAAGCATCGCTTGAATCTCTATTCACTAGGAACCGCGAGACGACTTCCAAAGCCTTAGCACCCTTATCCGCGATCCCGACGCGGCTCGAAACCCAAAAGCATTTTGACGACGTTGGGGCACAACAAAAATGGACCAAGGGCCAGCTTGATAATCTGAAAGCTGACGGTGAGCGCAATCAAAGCCAGATCATGAATGCCCTGGAGAATATCTATCAGGGATTGAAAATCAACCGGCCCGCCTTGCACCTAGATCAGCGGTTTCATGGCGGAATATTGGCTGGCCTATTGGGTCTTATTTTCCTACTCGCTTTGATCCCGGGTGACTGGGTTCCATCTCACTTTATTGCGCGCGGTGTGATGGGCGAACGCAACAATGTCGCAGCAGCATCTGCCTTTGTTGAAAAGGACTATCCTGGCAGTGGCCCCTTGGTGACTAGCACAATTGTGCTGTCGCAAAACACAAAGTTCAAAAACAGCTATTGGGCCTGTGTCGACAAAATGCGTGTGACGCGGACTGGCTTTAGCTGCCCAGTCGACATGCCCAGTTTGCAGCCGTCAAATAATCGATAATCGCGCGTTCAATGCTCTCGGTCGGCTCTGTATCCTCTGCAAGCGGCGCGGCGAGCTATTACGCGGCCGACAATTATTACACCAAGGATACCGAAGAAGCCGCAGGCGAATGGTTTGGCAAAGGTGCCGAAGCACTTGAGCTGAAAGGCGATGTAGACCCGAAAGCCTTTGAGGCGGTACTCGCTGGCGATCTGCCCAATGGCGAGAAGCTGACCGGCGGTGCCAAGGAACACCGCCCCGGTTTTGAACTGACCTTTTCAGCGCCCAAGTCGATATCGCTAATTGCTCTGGTTGGCAAAGACGAGCGGTTGGTGAAGGCACATGGCGAGGCAGTTAAAGCGACACTGAGTTGGGCGGAAAAGAACTTTGCGGAAGCAAGGCAAGGGAAGGACGGCAAAGAAACGGTGCATACCGGCAAGCTTGTCGCAGCCCTGTTCCAGCATGACACAAGCCGCGCGCTTGATCCCCAGCTCCATACCCATGCGGTGATTGCCAATGTGACGCAGCGTCCAGATGGCGAATGGCGCGCACTTAAAAACGATCAGCTATATGCCGAAAACAAGCTGCTCGGTGCCATCTATCATAATGAACTCAAAAGTCGCGTGTCCGCCTTGGGTTATGACATCACCGACAATGGTAAGAACGGGATGTTCGAGATATCGGGGATTTCGCGGGGTACCATTGAAGCTTGGTCGCAGCGCAGTAGCCAAATCAATGAAATCGCCGAGCGGTTTGGGGTCACATCACCCGAGGCCAAGGGCGAGATTGCGCTGAGGTCACGCGACACAAAACAGGATGTCGCGCCGCCAGATCTAAAACAGAGCTGGCAGCAACTTGCAAACGAACGTGGAGATAATTTTGGTGCGATGGTGGCAACGCTGTCCGAACACAGAGCAGATCGCGGGTTGCTGGACCGAATGCGGGGTTGGGGTGAGAACATGCTCGACAAGGTCACATCCTTCTGGCGGCCGCGCCCTGAGCCGATGGTGGCGGATAGTCAAAAGCTACGAAGCTCAGAGGCAATGGGTGCAGCTTATGGTGTGGCAGCAGCGGTGCGCCATCTCGATGAACGAGCAGCAACGTTCAAAGGCAATGACGTGCTGCGCGAAGCTCTTAACTTTGCAGGCACAAAAAGCAATATCGGCGCGATCCAGACGCGGCTTGGCAATTTGATCGGCGAAGGTGTGCTGCTGGAGGGCAGGGGAGACAATAAAGGCCGGCTGACAACGCCCGACATGATCGCGACTGAAAAGGCGATTATCGCTTTCGCAAAGAACGGCCAAGGCCAGATAGCAACCCGTATTGATGCACAAGCCTCCGCCAGCAGCATACAGGCAGCGGCAAACAATAATCTGGGTTTTGAGCTGCGCGCTGAGCAGCTGAAAGCCGCGCAAGCGATCCTTTATGGTCCCGATAAAGTGACGCTGGTGCAAGGCGACAGCGGTACTGGCAAATCGACGATCTTTGCAGCGATCAATGCTGTGCCCCAAGGCCAGCGTCCCGAACTTGCGATGCTCACTAACCAAAGTGGACTAGCGCGCGATCTGGAAGCCGACAGCGGAATAACAACGAATACCGTCGCGCACTTTTTAACGCGGCATGAGCAGCTCGCGACCTCGCGGCAGCAGCCCAGCGTTCAGGATAAAACCCAATGGCAGGGCAAGACCCTCATCGTTGATGAAGCCTCGATGCTCTCATCTCGCCAAATGCTGGGGCTGTTTAAAATATCTGAGAAGCTCGGCATCGAACGGATCGCACTTGTTGGTGATCAGAAACAAATCCCGGCGATTGAGGCGGGACGGCCCTTTGCTCTCCTTCAAGAAAAGCTCGGGGCCACAAATCTCACCCAGAATATCCGCCAGCGCGATCCCGAAATGCGCGCTGTTGTCGAGAGGCTAGGGGCAGGGGACATAAGAGGGGCGTTTGATCTGCTCGAAAGTCGCACAATCGAAACCAGCGATCCGGCAAACGCCGCCGCCAAAGCCTATCTGGCGCTCGATCAAAAGGCACAAAACGACACTGCAATCTTCACCTCGGGCCACCGGCTTCGCGAGGCCGTGCTGGAGACGCTCGCGAAAGGGCAGGGGCAAGACGTCCCATCGACAACTCTGTCGGTCTACGAAAACCGCAACCTCACCCGCGAAGAATTTAGGCATGTGTCGAGCTATCAAACAGGAATGCAGCTCGATCTTTATCGCCAGCAACATGCGCTGGGGCTGGAGAAAGGCAGCTACAAAGTGACAGGGACGGATCCCCATCGCGGCACCGTAGCCGTCGAGCAAAATGGGCGCCGACATCTGATCGAACCTGCCAAGCTCCATCCCAATGCGGGCGGAATGGCACTGTCTAGCCCCAAGATCATTGAGGTCCGCGAAGGTCAGAGGCTGATGGCGACGCTCAACGTGCCACAACGCGGTGTTGCCAATGGCGACCGGTTCATGCTTTCCGCAATCGAAGGCGACAGGCTGCGGTTGGAGGCGCAGGACGGGCGACAGTTGTTGATTGAGCCAAATGATCCGCTGCGCAACCGGCTTGATCATGGCGATGCGCTGAACATGCACCGGGTTCAAGGCCAGACGGTGGACAATGCCATCACTGTGCTATCGGGCGAAGATCGGATGCTCAACAGTCAGTCGCTGGTCTATGTTCTCGCCTCACGCGCACGGGATGGCTTTATGCTGTATCTCGATGACAAAGAGAAGGTCATCGCGCAGATCGAGCGCAATGATGGCAAGAGCTTGCATGCGCTGGATTTGGAGGCTGGTGTTGAGAACGCAGCGCGGCTTGAACAGCCGAACCAAGCAGAGCCGGATAATGATGGGCGATTTCAAAAAGGTGCGGGTAGCCCTAGGGTTGGAAGGCAGGTCTGCAAAGAGGCAAGTGATAAGCTTGAACTACACAAGACCTTGGACAGAGTTCCGGAGCTTGAGCGCACGAGAGATTTTGATATTAGCTGACAGGCTGCCGGTCCAGCAAACTTGTTTAAACATACTAAGCAGCGACTTGCAACACAAAATGAACCGCCTCGGGATTGCCGGAGGCTATTTGGTTTAAGTTACGCAGCTATTGGGACGTCGTCCAGCATGGCATAGTATCTTTCTTCAGCTTCAGCAGGTGGGATATTGCCGATGGGTTCAAGCAGTCTCCGGTTGTTGAAGCAGTGTGGACTTGTAACGGTTTTGCGCCGGTAACTTGAGCGTTAAACACTCGCACAAGGAGACCGACGAGATGATTAAGCATAGTGAAGAGTTCAAGCAGGAAGCAGTGCGGATTGCACTGAGCAGTGGATTGCCGCGCGCACGTGTTGCGGCGGATTTGGGTGTTGGGAAGTCGACGCTGGGCAAGTGGTTGGCCGACTATCGACCAACTGCTCCGATGGCAGCGCCGCAGTCAGACCTTGCCCGCGAGAACGAACGGTTGCACCTTGAGAACCGTATTTTGAAGGAGGAGAGGGATATTCTAAAAAAGGCTACCCAGTTCTTCGCCAAGGAACGGCCATGAGGTTCGCGTTTATCGATGACTGGCGGCATCAATGGCGCGTATCAACCCTTTGCCGTGTCATGCGCGTCAGCGAGCTTGGTTATCGCTCCTGGCGGGCACGACCGATCTGTCAGCGTCGCCGCACTGACATGGCCGTGCTGGCGCACATCCGCGAGCAATATTCGCTGAGCCTTGGCAGCTATGGCAGGCCGAGGATGACGATGGAGCTCAAAGAGGTAGGCCTCGTTGTGGGCGAGCGCCGTGTTGGTCGGCTGATGCGGATGAACGGGATCAAGCCAGTCCGTACGCGCAGGCATAAGGTTACGACAGACAGCAACCATCGTCTCGGTGTGGTGGCGAACTGGCTGGATGGCGATTTTGTGGCTGCTACACCCAACCAGAAGTGGGCCGGCGATATAACCTATGTCTGGACCGCAGAGGGTTGGCTCTACCTTGCCGTCATCCTTGATCTGTACAGTCGTCGTGTTGTCGGTTGGGCGGCCAGTGACCGCATGAAGAAAGACTTGGCGATCCGGGCACTCGACATGGCTGTACGTTTGCGCAATCCCCCACATGGCTGCCTGTTCCACTCAGACCGTGGCAGCCAATATTGCTCCTATGACTATCAGAAGAAGCTGCAGGCCTATGGCCTGCGTCCTTCGATGAGTGGCAAGGGTAATTGCTACGACAACGCTTCCGTTGAAACGTTCTTTAAGTCGCTGAAGGCAGAACTGATCTGGCGCCAAAAATGGCATACTCGGCGTCAAGCCGAGACGGCGATATTCCAGTACATCAACGGGTTCTACAACACCCGAAGACGCCATTCATATCTGGGTGGCATCAGCCCACTGGCGTTCGAAGCCAAGGTGGCATAATGAGATAAGGTGACCGGCGCAAAACCGTTACAAGTCCAATCCACCCATTCTAGTGTCGCGAACTCGACAGCTTGGAACGACCTCCAAGGTTCACGCTGGTGGATTACCTCAGCTTTGTAAAGGCCGTTGATAGTCTCAGCCAAAGCATTGTCGTAGCGGTCGCCAACGCTACCGACCGAAGGCTCGATGCCCGCTTTGGCAAGGCGTTCGGTATACTTGATCGAGACATATTGGGCGGATTCAACCTGTGGTTGCAACACTGTTGATATATCATCCAACCAGGAACTGGTCGAGAACTTCCGCCGGCGTTTTCCATGCGAGTGTTTTACGCGGTCTTGCGCTCAGGGCATGAGCAACAGCATTTAGCTCCTTTACGCTGTGCTTACTGAGGTCGGTTCCTTTTGGGAAGTATTGCCGCAGCAAGCCGTTGGTATTTTCGTTGGTACCCCGTTGCCAAGGGCTTTGCGGGTCACAAAAGTATATTTGCAGGCCGGTTGCGATCCGCAGCTGAGCGTGCTGAGCCATTTCTGCTCCCTGATCCCATGTGAGCGATTGACGTAGATATTCGGGCAGTTTTTCTATTGATCCTTCTATGGCATATCTAACGGCTTGTGCCCCATGCCCCGCAAGCGGCAGTCTATTTTTGACACGTGAACCCTGCTGATATCCATCCATACGCGGCAGATGTAGCAGCATGGTAAAGCGCGAGGTTCGCTCCACCAGCGTGCCTATTGCGGAGCTACCAAGGCCGAGAATGAGATCGCCCTCCCAGTGTCCAGGGATTGCTCTATCTTCAACCTCAGGCGGCCGTTCGCTGATCATGATGGCTTCGTTAATGAACGACCTACCGCGATGACGCGCCCTTTCTCGGGGTATGCGTAAAGCCCGACCGGAGCGAAGGCAGGCTGACAGTTCCCGGCGCAATGCTCCGCGCCCTTGGATATACAGGGATTGGTAAATCGCTTCGTGGCTGATACGCATGGTCGGGTCCTCAGGATAATCGTGTTGGAGGCGATGCGCGATTTGCTCGGGGCTCCAGGCGGTCGACCAGCGCCTGCTTTGGCGGTGAACGGCACGGCGGCCCTTCCATACAACATCCGGGCCGCCAAAAGCGACGCCTTGCGTATCCCTGATCATGCCGACAAGACGCGCCTCGACATAATCGCGTAGCGCGGGGTTGGCAGCAAGCTTGCTAAGCCGAGGACGACGCGCCGCGCGATCGGCATGCCACTGCGCCGTGCTCGCTCTGTAATCAAAGGCACCGCCTCGTGTTGCGGCATTGCGGCGAACCTCGCGTGAGATCGTACTGGGAGACCGGCCCAGCTGACGCGCAATTGCACGGACTCCAGTGCCTTTCGCCAAAGCGATTGCAATATCTTCACGCTCAGCAAAGGTCAGAAAACGCCCCGTTGCTGGTCGCGCAGATGGCGCAAAATGGCTCGGCGGCATCCCACCAGAAATCCTGAACCAACGAACCCCAACCGGAGCTGATACGCCTGCTTTCACACCTGCCTCCTCGCTTCCCATTCCAAAAGCAATCGCTTGCCAGAAACGACAAACATTCTCACGCAACCAAGCAGGCGGACGTCCGGGCGAACGCAGTTTATTACGCGTGCAGCGTTCTGAAGAACCTCTGTGTTTCATCTCTGCAACCTCCAATATGTTGGTGTTGCAACCACAGGTTGAATCCGCCGTCGTGCGCACCGGCTTGCCACGGATCACGCCCTGCAAGCCAAGCTCGCGCATCAACCGTTCGACCGTGCAGCGGGCTATATCGAACCCTTCGCGCTGCATCTGCCGCCACACTTTGCGCACACCATAGACCTTGAAATTGGCATCAGACACGCGCTTCACCTCGGGCTTCATCGCCAGATTCCGTTGTGCGCGCGGCGACAGCCGCGACGGGTCGCACCGCTCTGCGACATACTTATGGTATGTTGATGGGTCAATCGGCAGGACTTTGCAGATCGACTCGACCCCGTGGAAACCACGGTTATCATCGATAAACGCGATCATCGCTTGAACGGGCGGTCGAGCTCCGCCTGCGCAAAATGTGCTAATGCCTTGCCAGAATCTCGTTGGCCTAGCGAAGCTCCTGGTTCTCGCGTTCCAGTGCCCTTAGCTTCTCGGAAGTATCCGTTGGAACCCCAGGGCGCTTCCCGCTGACGACCTCGGCCCGCATCACCCACCCGTGAAGCGTCGGCGGTGTGCAGCCAATCTTCTCAGCCACCGACACCACTGCCGACCACCGTGACGGATAATCATCCTCGTGATCCAATACCATCCGGACCGCCCGTTGGCGAACTTCCGGTGCGAACTTGTTCGTTGTCTTGCTCATAGTAAGCCCTTCCTCTCAGGAGTTGGGGCCTCCGGCAATCCCGGGGCGGTTCAGCCTGAGTGTTTTGGCCTCATCTTTGTTCCTTCGTCACTACGATGAGACCAAAACACTCCTTAAATCGCAACCTCAAATCTGAAACAAAGGTGCTGATCGGGGACTTATGCCCAACTGCGCAAATCTTATAGACAATACGCAATTCAAGTTCTGACCAATCAAATTTGTAAATTTGCGGCGATCAATGGAGCAAGCCGTTTTAGTCCATCTAACTCGGCGGGCTGATGCAGCGGGAGCAGAGAGAAAACTGGCAGGTGCGTGCTGTCAAATGCTCGAACTGCATCGAACCAGGAAAGATAATTCCTACAAATTGGGGGAGTGGCCAATGCGAATCGCTGCTCTCACAGAGGGAAATACGAAATTAAGTAGCCTCATTGAACTTCTAACCAATGAAGGTCATACTTGTGTTACGTTTGCAACGAAGCAGAATTTTTTGCGTTCGTTCGGCGAAGGTTATTATGAAGTTATCATTTTGAACTACAATATCAAAAACAACCGTGTTACTAGTACAATCGAATGGATACGACAGCAATTTGGGCAAGCTATTCCAGTGATGCTGTTTCTTGATGAATGCACGGAAAAAAGCATCATTGATGCGCCTTACGCCAGCGCGGATGAGTTTATCCAAGACCCAATTCAGCACAACCTCATGTACGCCAGACTCGATGCAGTATCGAGAGGTCACCAGACAGTGGAAATTTTGAATGAGATCGAGAATTTTGGTCCCTTTAAATTTGATGCGCTCGCCAAACAAGTTTCCGTCGAGGACAATGACATTCCGCTGACCGCTAGAGAGTTTGCTCTTGCGCATTTGTTGTTCCGCCACCTGAATCGAACGGTTCCTCGGCAATTCATTCTCGAGTCTCTATGGGGTGACCGAGCCGACTTTGCATCTCGAACGCTCGATAGTCACGTTGCGCGTATCCGCGCAAAGCTGGGCCTTGGTTTGGACCGCGGGTACAAATTGTTGTCCATCTATGGCCTAGGATACCGGATGGTAGCTAGGCCGTGTATCCATAAATAGGATTCCTCTTTCGACAAGCTTGTGATTCAATGGCCCCGGAAGGGAGCGTTGAGATGAGCCGTTATGATCTGAGCGAGTTTGAGTGGCGAGTGATTGTGGACTTGTAACGGTTTTGCGCCGGTCACCTTATCTCATTATGCCACCTTGGCTTCGAACGCCAGTGGGCTGATGCCACCCAGATATGAATGGCGTCTTCGGGTGTTGTAGAACCCGTTGATGTACTGGAATATCGCCGTCTCGGCTTGACGCCGAGTATGCCATTTTTGGCGCCAGATCAGTTCTGCCTTCAGCGACTTAAAGAACGTTTCAACGGAAGCCGTTGTCGTAGCAATTACCCTTGCCACTCATCGAAGGACGCAGGCCATAGGCCTGCAGCTTCTTCTGATAGTCATAGGAGCAATATTGGCTGCCACGGTCTGAGTGGAACAGGCAGCCATGTGGGGGATTGCGCAAACGTACAGCCATGTCGAGTGCCCGGATCGCCAAGTCTTTCTTCATGCGGTCACTGGCCGCCCAACCGACAACACGACGACTGTACAGATCAAGGATGACGGCAAGGTAGAGCCAACCCTCTGCGGTCCAGACATAGGTTATATCGCCGGCCCACTTCTGGTTGGGTGTAGCAGCCACAAAATCGCCATCCAGCCAGTTCGCCACCACACCGAGACGATGTTGCTGTCTGTCGTAACCTTATGCCTGCGCGTACGGACTGGCTTGATCCCGTTCATCCGCATCAGCCGACCAACACGGCGCTCGCCCACAACGAGGCCTACCTCTTTGAGCTCCATCGTCATCCTCGGCCTGCCATAGCTGCCAAGGCTCAGCGAATATTGCTCGCGGATGTGCGCCAGCACGGCCATGTCAGTGCGGCGACGCTGACAGATCGGTCGTGCCCGCCAGGAGCGATAACCAAGCTCGCTGACGCGCATGACACGGCAAAGGGTTGATACGCGCCATTGATGCCGCCAGTCATCGATAAACGCGAACCTCATGGCCGTTCCTTGGCGAAGAACTGGGTAGCCTTTTTTAGAATATCCCTCTCCTTCTTCAAAATACGGTTCTCAAGGTGCAACCGTTCGTTCTCGCGGGCAAGGTCTGACTGCGGCGCTGCCATCGGAGCAGTTGGTCGATAGTCGGCCAACCACTTGCCCAGCGTCCGACTTCCCAACACCCAAATCCGCCGCAACACGTGCGCGCGGCAATCCACTGCTCAGTGCAATCCGCACTGCTTCCTGCTTGAACTCTTCACTATGCTTAATCATCTCGTCGGTCTCCTTGTGCGAGTGTTTAACGCTCAAGTTACCGGCGCAAAACCGTTACAAGTCCACACTGCTTCGCTCCGCATAGCCGGAGGCTACGCTACGCAGCCCCTTGCTTCACCTGCCCACCTGGGCAACAACAATGCCGAGGCTCTAATCGCAAATGGATGAAGGTTGGGGGTCACGTCAGAGGTTGGCCAGCCAAAGCCCTTGCGGTCAACGCACAGACCGAGCGTGGTCAAAAATCGTTCCGCATACATGCAGCACAATGCGGGCCGAGGATGTCACCGATACGCTGGACATGGCCCTCCAGGCTTCAGGCTGCGACAGCGCAAAGGTGATCCACAAACCGCGCCTGCTGTCCGACAATGGCCCCAGCTATATCGCCGGTGAGCTAGCCGACTATATCGAAGTCCAACGCGTGAGCCATGTGCGCGGTGCGCCCTTCCATCCGCAAACCCAAGGCAGATCGAGCGCTGGCACCAGACCCTGAAGAACTACTTCCTATCCGGCGATCTTGAGCGGCAGATCGAGGCGTTCGTTGAGCATTACAACCATCAGCGCTATCATGAGAGCCTGAACAACGTAACTCCTGCCGATGCTTACTTCGGAAGGGCAGAAACCATCATCAAACAGCGAGAATGGATCAAACACAAAACCATCGAACATCGGCGCTTGCAACACCGCAAGCTCGCCGCTTAATATCAACCCATCAGATGATCCTAAACACTTACCTGTTCTAAGCTGCCATATGTTTCAAATTATCTGACGACGGACAGGCTCGCAATCTGCGCAAGGTGTTACTCCCGTATATGTGCCAACCCAATCAAGTGATGTTTTACTGGAATCGAGCGATGTCACGCTGCTAAGGCTACCTTGCTGGTTAGAGCAACCGGCAATGAAGCGAATAGGACAAACAGGTACGAGCGCATAATTCTAGGGTCCGGACCCATTAACGGGATTCCCAATGCCATTGGATTGTGATTCATTGCCTCTGATGAGGAGGCATTGGCGATGGCAGATTTCTTTTGGTTTTCAGATGCCCAATGGGCGCGGATCGAGCCTTTGCTGCCGACCGGCACACGCCGGGATGAAGCGGGTGGACGACCTTCGGGTTCTGTCGGGGATTGTCCATGCGCTGCAAAGTGGCGTGCGATGGGGCGACTGTCCCGAACATGTCTATGGCCCCAAGAAGACGTTCTACACCGATTCGTGCGTTGGGCCGACCGCTTGTACTGCTCATAACCCCCGGGAATGTGCATGATATGCGCGTCGCCCAGCAGTGTATCGCCGCCATGCCGCCTTCGCGCGAACTGGTCGGTGACAAAGGATATTCCAGCAAACCCTGCGCGTCTGGCTGGCCGAGTGGGGCACCAAGGCTGCCATTCCGTCGAAGAAAAACCATAAGGTTCAGCTCGAATGCGATCCTGCAATCTACAAGCAGCGCAACGTCATCGAACGCATGTTCTGCCGGTTCAAAGACTGGAGAAGGGTCGCCACCCGCTTCGACCGCAACATCAAAAACTTCATGGCTACCATCGCAATCGCTGCTACCGTCATCCGGTGGCTCAAATGAGTCCGGACCCTAATTCTTTATTAAAAATATATCAATATACATAATCAAGTACAATTTCTCCGATGTCAATATTTGAGTTTGCATCGGTGTTTGAATTTACAAATACCGCAGATGTAGTAGTCCAGATCAAATTTTTCTTATCCCTAATCTCGGCGCGAATTGTAAGTGCATCCTTATATTTTGTGGCTTTGCGCGGTATACGGATCGCAAATTTGGCAGGAATTGTTCTGATGTTGAGTGTTTTGAAGCAATAAGTGGCGCGGGGCCGTCGGCCAGACTAGTATCGCGGATGGCTACAGTTAGCCGCGCATTGGGGGGCAAAGCAATTCGTGCACGGTAGCTCACGCTACCGTTGACCACAATCATTCGCGCGTTGCGCTTGGATTGACCGACTTCGGCGTGACTGCTCGCCGGCCCGGCAGAGAGGATAGTTCCGCTGATAGAAAAATCATCTGAGCGGTGAGCGCCATTATTTTGATGTGATGTTGGGCTTTCATGATTTTTCCTAAGTTTTGTGGATCTAAATGTCCGTCGTCAGATAATTTGAGACAGCTGGCGGTTTAAAACAGGTGAGTATTCGGGTTCATCTGTTGGTTTATATTAAGCGGCAAGCTTGCGGTGTTGCAAGCGCCGATGTTCTATGGTTTTTCGTTTGGTCCTTTTGCGTTGTTTTAGGATGGCTGGTGCCCTGCCGAAGTAGGCATCGGCGGGCGTGACGTTGTTCAGGCTCTTGTGATAGCGCTGATGGTTGTAATGTTCGACGAACGCTTCGATCTGGGCTTCCAGGTCGCCGGGCAGATAGTAATTTTCCAGCAGGATGCGTTTTTGAGGGTCTGGTGCCACCGCTCGATCTTGCCCTGGGTTTGGGGGTGGAACGGTGCACCACGAACATGACGCATTTTCTTATCTGCCAGATAGTCAGCCAGTTCGCCCGCGACATAACTCGGACCATTGTCGCTAAGCAGCCGTGGTTTGTGCAGCACATGCACCTGATCGCAGCCCGAGGCCGCCAACGCCAGTTCCAGCGTGTCGGTAACGTCCTCGGCTCGCATCGTCGTGCACAGCTTCCAGCTGACGATGTAGCTGAGTAATCGTCGAGGATCGTGGACAGATCATACCAGCGGTAAAAGGTAGGTCGTCGATGCCCAGCCTGTCCAAGGTTTGCTTGGCAGGCAGGTGGGACCGCTCGACCAGTTTTATGGTCTCAAGCTTCTCGTGGGCGGATACTCATTA
>NW_028280698.1:0-27295 GCF_059751315.1 Micrasema longulum | reverse complement strand
TATCCGGCTGAACCAAATCTCCTACTAGGCAACGCCTGAAAACAATTTTTCAATTTTTGTACTTCTTTTTTTACCAGGTAGTTAATTAAACAATGTTTGAGTATGTCCAAATGCCTGCAGACTGGTGAACGTTACACAGTGTGTAAAGTGTCCACTTAAACCAGCTAATGACAGGTCATAAACCCTGTAAATGCCAGATGTTTATATTCCCTTCTCAATAATGTTTTTCCTCTCCGTTGAAATAAATTTTAATATGAATGACTCCCTAGGGAGGAAATCCAGCCAGTCTGCAGGCATTTGGACATACTCAAACATTGTTGATGTTATTGTTTATTATTACACAAGTAATGCTTTTTTTTTAAAAATGTTTTTAATTTTTATGTTGGCAACTTTTAGAATACAAATGTAGTACCGTTTGAAAGGTGAAAAACTAGAAAACAAAATTAATGTATAATAAGTTAACATATTACAACAGAGATGAAGAACATTTAAGAGAAGGTAAAATATTGTTGATAAATTACCTGGTCCATGAAGAAGTATAGAAATTGAAAAAAAAATATTTTAAGGCGTTGCCTAGTATGTAGGTGAAATAATTCAATTAGATGAATCTCACCCGCATAAATAAAACAGATGAAAGAATTGAAGGAATATAGATGTTCAAATATAGGCAGAATGGTGAATGTTACACAGTGTGTAAAGTGGCCACTTAAACATGTTATCTTTAATTTTAACTAAATTTACATACTCATGTTTCACTGCTGCACTTAAATGTAATTTCTAAAATATGTAAAAGCCCATTGGGCGTGTAAATTAATAAATAAATAAACCAGCCATTGACAGGTCATAAGCCCTGTAGATGCCTAGACTTCTATATTACCTTCTCTTAAATGTTCTTCATCTCTGTTGTAATATGTTAATATAAACAGCTCCCCAGGGAGTTGAATCCAGTCCTTGTCTACAAAAATTTGGACAAACTCAAAATATTGTTGTAGAATAAGTTATTGGAACTTATTTTAATCTTTTTTTTTATTTTTTAACGTAAATATGATTTTTTAACCATAGTTTGAATGAAGTTCCGATGTATTTAAATCACAAATGTCTATAACTACCAGCAAATAATAAAAAAATATTATAATTTTAAATCGATTGATATGAAGTAGGGTATGTTTGCCTATGTATGCCTTTATGACGTACCTAGGGACAGGGTACCTAATGAGAACAGTATGTATGTATTTCCGATCTCGGCCGACCAGCTTCTGTAAGGGAGAAAGCTTTGCTTCGCTTTGGGTAAATATTGGTTCGTTTTGCGGCGAACAGGCAAGGCTTTTGCTTGATGCTCGAGGCTTCGTCATAGGGTATTCCAAATGTCTAAAAAGTACTACAAAAATGTTTTTCGAAGTTTTTTTTGTGATTTAAACATTTCGGACATTCCAAGACCACTCGATTTTTTAAGGTGATTCTAAACAACAACAACAAACCATCACGCCGTTTTCCCGTAAGGGTAGGCAGAGAGGATAGAACGCCACAACACTATCTTTGCAACAGATCTCTCTTCCTCTACATTCATACATCTTCTTATGCACGAGCGCCAATTTTTCCGACTTTTGACATGTCCTTCTTTAAGTAATGGTTGGATTTGAGCATGCCATGTCTTTCTCGGTCTTCCTCTATTTCTGCATCCATCAACATTCGCATTGTAAATATTCTTAGCCGTTCTTTCGCTGTCCATTCGTTCTACATGTCTAAACCAGCGCTGAGCTCCTTTCTTGAGATTCTAAACGAAAATATGAAACTAATTATTCATAGATGGCGCTTTTATAATTTTTTACTAAAAAATGCAATTTTTACGTTTATTTTTAATGGAAATTTTGCAAAACTTGTTTTGGGAAAACTTTGCACAATATTGATTGTTACAAATACCAAAACAATATAATTAAGGTCCTTTTCACAAAATGGTGTACAAAACAAAAAATAAGATACATATTTTTTTGTTAGTAGTTAATAGACTTCCATATTCCCTTCTTCTCCTTTTGTCCCACCGAGCAATTTTTCCTTTAATTATGATTTATTAAAATTTTTAATCGTTTTGAGGTTGGCACTTTTTTTTCTTAAAAGCCTTAATAAAAAAGAGAGGAATAAGAAAGTTTTGAAGTTATATTAAATTCCGACATAACTGTCTCTTTAATAAAGCGAACGCCTAGATGTTAAAATAATGTCGCTAGGTTCTCTCTCAGATTATATGCGTCAGAAAGTTACTACTCTAAAAAAATATGTATTGAGACGTTACAGGAATCGGCTTTGTAGTCGATCGGTAGATACATACAGACGATTGTTATGCGTACCTTAAGGGTGATTTCCAAAAGTCATGCAAAATTCATTTTCAAACGAGCATTTTTTGCTTGGATTGGGATTTATTGAAGTTTATAATCGCTTTGAAGAGTGCATTTTTTTATTACAGAAGCCTATTTAAAATATAAATGAGAATTATTTTTAATGTTAATGACGCAAGGAACGTGAACTTATTGCTTGCGGTCATTCCATTGGCTTGTTTCTATTATAAGATGTCGACATGACAAGTAGGTAGAATATACCGAGGTAAGATACAGATAGTATAGAAGTTAAGTATACCGTGTCGATATATACAGATGAAGATAGCGTTCATAATCGAGGCACTGGATAATTGGCAATCCAGACGAATGGAGTTCGGATAAACGAAGTTCTACTGTGCTAACTTAAATCGACTTTTTACTGTCTCCCTGTAGCCGAAGTAGACACGAGTGGTCCAGCGATGCACCATCGCACAATATTAAGTGTAATTGAATCCCCGTTCCCCCTATATTACCATCACCACCAACTGGTACCCTGGACCCATTGGGACAAGCAACTAGCTCACGGTGGCCCGTTCGGGACACCGGACACCCTCCCCTACTCCCGGTATGTCCACTCGGCGTAATAGGGAAATATCACATCCGTAAGACTGATTATCTTACCTTCAAGTTACAAAAAAAAATATCGAGATACGCTTCAGTTGATACATCAATGCAACGTCCTATGCACCATTACGTGCATAACAGGTATTTTTTTATTTATTATTATTTTATTTATTTATTAACGGACATTGCCCATGTATACCATTAATAGGGTTCAAATATTACAATCAAAGAATAGTTTAAAACATTAAAAAAAAAAAAAAAAGCATTGACCAACATAAGGGACATCGAGACAAAATCTGGACTATTTATTTAGTGCTCGCTTAAATCGTTGTAAACTTAAACCAAAAAAGTCCAGATCTTGTCTTGAGTTAACAGTACGACAAAGACGGGTCATTGGAGAATAAAGGCCTTAGTTTGTTCTATGCTGATCGATGAACAGTGCTTCATTGTTTCTCAACCTACGAGTTGGAATATTGAATTTCACTTATCCCAGTAATGATGGAACATCGATTATACTATTTAGTATGCCGAACATATATATGGAATCAATGTTAGTCCTACGTTTTCGTAGACTAGAAATATTTAACTTTGACTCTATATCAGCATAAGAATAATTACCTCTCTCTAGTCCAAGAATCCACGCTACTTTTCGAAACAAGCGATGTTGGACTGATTCAATGTCATTTATGCCATTGACATAGAATGGACACCAGACCACGGAGGCATACTCTAGAAGAAGGAGAACAGTTAGGCAATAAAGAGTTTTGATTGTACGGACATTAGTAAAATTAGAGGATATTCTGTTAATGAAGCCAAGTAATTTCAGTGATTTATTTACTGTATTATCTATATGCTCGTTGTATGTCAGTTTATAGTCCAAAACAACTTCTAAATCTCTGATGAAGACGTTGGTTGTGTGGAGACCAGAGAGTGAGGGACGAACTTGTTATGTTTTCGATGGGCGCAGTGTCCAATGGACGCGTATACGTCACTCGCCCTTTTCTGTCCGGAGACAATGCTGGCGGACCAGCATTTAGATCTGCTACGTAGAATTTTTGAAATCACTGCATTTTTAATGTCCAGCAAACCTAAATTGTAAGCAATTTCAAATATTTTATTTATTATTCCCAGAAGTTAAATCCATCAAATTAAACCATTTACTAGATTCAACACGCTACAAATAGGTAGGTTATCTCTACAAATTGATCACGTCGGGGTCACCAGTCTTTGCTTATAAACATTCGGACAAACTAAAAATACTGGTAAATAAATTATGGTGAAACACGTTTCCTCAAAATGTTGATAAAAATAAATCTCCCCCTAATTTGAGAAATATGCATGTTTAATGTTAGATGAAACGGTAAGTTCGTTATGCAAGGAATGGTTTTAACCCCCTGGACCCGAATTAATTCATTTGGATATGAAAAAAATGTTTTTTATGCTGTATATATTTTATGTACTACACAGCAAAAAAAAACATTTATTCATTAAGTTAACGTTTATTTTCTAGAACTTCATTTTATTATATGAATTTTGAAATCGATCACTGATTGGGAGCTGGTTATTTTTATTTATTTACTTTTAATTTTGCTTTAATTGTGCTTCTTGCTAGCAGCAAAGAAGACCTTCAATTCTTAGTAACAAAAGTCTACGAGGTATGCAAGAAAAGCGATTTGCTTATAAATGTATATAAATCGAAAGTGATGGTTTTTGAAAGGGATGAAAATATAACTAAATGTGAGATCAGCGTGAACGGAGATATTCTGAATCAGGTAGAAGAATTTGTGTACCTGGGAAGTATGTTTACTAGGGACGGAAAGGCCGATAAAGATATTGAAAGGAGGGTGAGTGCCGGGAACAGGGTGAACGGTGCACTAAAATCTACTTTGGCAAACAAATGTTAAACAAAGCTAAAACAAAGGCTAAACTAGCAGTTCACAACGGAGTTCTAGTTCCAACTCTAATGTATGGGAGCGAAGTATGAAATTGGAAAAATAATGATGAAAGTAGGTTGAATGCTGTCGAAATGCGATCCCTCAGGCGAATGTGTGGTAAAACGATGTATGATAGGTGCACAAATGTCGAGATCCGTGAAGTGTGTAAGGCTGAGACATGCATTATTGACAGAATTAAGAAAGGGGTGCTGCGTTGGTTTGGACATGTAGAGCGAATGGACAGCGAAAGAACGACTAAAAGGATCTACGATGCAAATGTTGATGGATGCAGAAAACGAGGAAGACCGAGAAAGACATGGCACGATCAAGTCCATCAAATACTTGAAAATGGACATGTCAAAAGTAGGAATAATCGGCGTGCGTGCATAAGAAGATGTATGAATGTAGAGAAAGCGAGGTCTGTATGCCAAGATAGAGTGTTATGGCGTTCTATCCTCTCTGCCTACCCCTACGGGGAAACGGCGTGATGGTTTGTTGTTGTTGTTAATTTTTGTTTATTTATTTATACGTAAAAAAATAACGTATCCCTAACACCATGAGACCAGGAGGCCAGTATTGAGTTGAGATACAACATAATATAATGCAAACCATACATATTATTCAAGAACACAAAAATTACAATTATTATATAAACGTAAATTTCAACCAACATCTGGACAACAAGATTCATAATATACGTATAAATATATGCAATGTCTCGCAGCAGTCTCCTGCAATGGTCTCTTTCCTTAGACAAAGTCCAACCTTATACACTTCTCTTGAAAATGGCATTCGTTTTGGAAAAACAAACTATTATTTTTTTAAATTTATTTTTAAATTTTTTATTAATATCCCTACAGAGATGAGGTAGAATTTTTTCAAATTCAGGATTATGGATATTCGAGCGTTTACAGGGCTTATGACCTGTCATTGGCTGGGTTAAGTGGCCACTTTACGTACTACAACATTCCCCATTCCGCTTATTAGCGAATATCCACACAGGTAACATTTTTGATTTTTGTATATATGTTATTAAATGAGAAACCATTCACAAGCGAGTTGGAGCGCCATCCATGTATTGATATTGAAGTTAAGTATTTTTGATTAGCATATTACTTTATTTTATATATTTAAGACTCTTCCAGATTTGTGTATGTACAAAATACACGTACCAAAAATAATGTTGTATTATTTAGTTATTTAGTATATTTTATTTTTTAAATAAAAAACGAGAATTCTGATAACCGTTTTGCCTCGTTTGGGCATTTTCAAACAAATTTAAAGATACACTGAAGATCTAGCCACTCAAAAACCGACGATAACGAGGCTGCTAATGAATTGGCAAGGCTGGGAGCTGAGACAGCCCCAATAAGCCCTAAGCCCAAATATGCTCTTTGCAAGGAGCTTAGATCATGGGCCAAGAAGCAGAGCGTAATGCTCTGCTAAAAAGTGCCTGGTCAACACCATACGAAGGAACCGATAAAAGGGTACTAACAAAAGCTTTTGACCTAATAAAGCTGAGCCGAAATCAATTGAGGGTTGTCACTACCCTTACAGGGCACTGCAGATTAAACAAACACCTTGCTAGAATGAACTTTTCCGAAACTTCTAGATGTAGGTTCTGCAGTGCAGATAAGGAAACACCTATACACATTCTATGTGAATATTAATGAATACAAACGTTGGCTTGCCTTGGAAAAATACTTTTTATTGATAAGTAGGTGTGATTGAATTCCAAAACTAAAAATTGTTAATTTGCAAATATTGAATTTAAGTAGGTACTTGTTAATGGTTGAATTCTGGAAGATAAAATAAATATTTTTACAAATATGGCATTATTTTTGCAAACGTCAAATTTTGGTCGTCTCGCCAACAGAGGGGTGTTATGTAGGAATACGATTTTTAAAAATGTATTAAATTTAATATTATTTTAGTGTTACCAAAAATCCAATAAAAAGAAATAAATAGGCGGAAATTGTAAGGAATCCAAGGAAAGAATCTGATTGAGATCCACAAAAAACAAATGATGTTTATAAATATTCAGAAACAAACTTTTTTACACACAAAAAAAACAATATCTTTCCATTTTTTGTAATTGCATTCTCCTCGAATGCAAGCCTGGTATATTGATGAATAAAACATTTATGCTCCTTACTTCTTTTAAACATAACTGATTGAAGATTTTAATATCTACGAACACATACAGCGCAAAGATCTATATTTCTCTGAAAACCGCACGTAAATCGGTTAAGCCGTTTAGGTGACATCTCACGTACAGAGGAATTATCTTTATAAAGATTATCAGCGCTATGATCCTCGGGGACTATTTGTTAAACTTGAGGATATTAAAGAGCTCGCGCCCTACCTTACAGTCCAATGATTTACGGATTTTGGCTTGGAGGGGGAGATTTAGCAAAATGTATAATCTCGCCTTCCACACAGTAGGCCAGGCTCTTTATAGATCTGGGCTTGGAGGGTGAGAACTATTCACAATAGATCTTCACGCTTACAGTGTCATCAAGATCTTTTAAAACATTAAGATTAAGACCGAAGGTCTTTACATAAAGTTATGTCAAGGTACTGACATAATTTTTTAAAGTATCGTACTTGGGAGTTCGGGTATTTATATTTATGTTTAGAAGAAATTTGTATAATTTAAAATATAATGTAAGTATTTATTTCAATGCATAATATGTAAATAAATGCTTAAATTGTAAAGTTTCGTGAAATATGAACAGTTAAAACATGCCTTGAATATTATTTAGACGACGACAAGAATTCCCTTCAAAACAAATCAGCTAGCCAGAAGCTAGTTGTCCAACTAAAAAAATACTTTTCTATGTAATGCCGACTACCAACATAATCAGAAAAAATAGAGACGTTATTCTATTCAGTTGGTACGTATCTAAGTAAATAAATCTTTAATTTTGTTTATATTTGAGTCTTGTAAATTTTAATTATCAATGTATATGTTCCTTATCAAATAGAACTTAATATTCTGTTCATATTGTATTTTATAACATTATGTACCTAGCTGCTTTAAACCTTTAATTGTATTTCTTTAGCTTATTAAAAAAATAGAAGTATATATATATTGCTTTATTTTTTTTAAAACCAACTTAACTTTTAAACACAGTTCTATATTTTATTACTTTATATTGTATTTTTTAAAAATTTATGTTGTTAATACACTCATCTTTTTATTTTTATACCAACTATACTTCTTAACACTGTTCCTATATTTTATTTCTTTATATTGTGTTTTTTTTTTTTAAATCTATGTTGTTTATATACTCATCTTCTTTTTTTATACCAACTTTACTTCTTACTTCTTAACACTGTTCTATCTTTTGTTGCTTTATATTGTATTTTTTTTAATTTAATGTTGTTTATACACTTATAATTTGTAAAACTTTCATGTATGTAAAAGTCTTATGGGCGTGAAAAAATAATAAAATAAAAATAAATAAATAAAATATTTGAATACACACCGGGCTGAAAGGGTCAACTGCAGACACCCATTACATGTGAGCCGAATGAGAATAATGTCTTCCTAAAAGTTAAGAGAACTTAACTCATTATGTGGAACCAATTCGTTTAGTTTAGCTTCAAACATATTTCTATTCAAGAATTAAATTTAGTCTTAGTAGAGACGAAATCGTATTTTATTATAATTTTGTCTGTCCTAATAACTTAATGTTGCCTTTAAGAATATATTTTTTGTAATATTTACAAGCCTTCTTTTAATGTTCTTTTTATTTAATTTATGAAAAAATCAAATTGTTATAACTCGGAATTTTTAGTCCCATATTTAAACTTTTTGTTTTTTTAATTTATTATATTTCTTAAATTTCTTGTTCCGTTTTTTAATTTTTATATTTACTCAGTAAAAACCAAATACCGCATTTATAACGCCTGCATAACACCAATTCTCCTTTACGGATGCAAATCGTGGCACCTGTTTAGGGCCCAAAACAGCTAAATACTGAGTTATGAGAATAGGTGTCTCAGAAGAATCTTGGATGTGCGGTGGTTTGACTTTGTGCGGAATAAAGTAATAAGAGAACAGACGCAGCAAACTCTGATGACAATTGTCATCAAGCGGAGGCGATACGGTTGGCTTGACCATGTGCTGCGGATGCCTCCTGAGAGCCTTAACCACGCTTGCCTACTTTACAAGGCATCAGGTTCTCGACGTCCTGGACGTCCATTGACTGTTCGTTCGCAGTTCATGACAGAACTGCGAGACGCGAACCTGACTTGGGAGGATGCACAGGAGCTGGCGGTCGACAAAAATGCCTGGAGGATCTTCGTGGACACCATATGTTCCAACTAGGAATCGGACACGGAATGATGATTTTTCATACAGAAAACTTAATTTTACTTTGTAGATGAAATTTAAGATACATTTTAACACCCACCAGAATACGTGCAGAGGTGGGTTTATCAATATTTCATTGAGTTTGTCCTAATTTTTGCCGACAAAAACTGGATTCAACCCCGAAGAGTCGAAGAAATATAGATGTTTAAATAAAGGTAGAATGACGAATATTACAACGTGTAAAGTGGCCTTTTAAACCCGCCAATGACAGGTCAATGACAAGCCCTGTAGATGCCCATATTCTAAAATGTTTTTCATCTCTGTTTTAATATCTTCATATATATAATTCCTCTGTACGTGTGATGTCACTAAACATCTTCTTAACGGCTTAACCAATTTACGTGCGGTTTTCAGAGAAATGTAGATCTTTGCGCTGTGCGTGTTCGTAGATATTAAAATCTTGAATCTTACGTGTAAAAAAGAAGTAAAGAGCATAAATGTTTTATTCATCGATCTACCAGGGTTGCATTCGAGGAGAATGCATTTACAAAAATTGAAAGACCATTAGTTCCCCGAGGATAAGGCTCTTTTTATTATGTAAAGCGTCACATTCACATATAATGTGTATAGGTGTTTCCTCATCTGCATTGCAGAACCTACATCTAGAAGTTTCGACGAGGTTCATTCTAGCAAGGTGTTTGGTCAATCTGCAGTGCCTTGGGCGGGCTCTAGTAATAACCCTCACTTGGTTTCGGCTAAGCTTTATTAGGTCAAAATCAGAACTATATAACCCAAACGGGTTTTTAAAATCAGAAATATATATTTCTTTAAATGGCTACGGAGTTTGCCGAGAATTCCCGATCAGCAAATCATCCCAAATGTGATAGCAGTTTAATTCATTATATCGAGTAATCGCATATGAATAGGTTTTTAATGGATATAAAATTGTGCCCTTCAAAAATAAACAAGTCCGCAGAGTCTGCGCAACGAAAGTAATCATTATACAGGCGCACAAAGGTGCGGATATCGCATGCAGATAATAGGGGCAGTTATGACGATATGGGGTTGGGAATTGCGCCCCATCTAAATTAAAATCTAAAGCCTTGTAAACAAGGCAAGTGTTCACTTTTTCGGGGCTGCGAATCCACCCTATTGTATTGGGGAAAAATCTAGTCTGCAAAAAACATCAAACTTTCAGTAAAGGGATTTTTTTTTTGTTTTTTAAATTTATTAAATTAAAAAAATCATCAGACGATATTATTTTTATGTAGAATAATTAATAGTGTTAAACGTATCCCCCGAGTTTAAAATATCTGAGAATCAGTTGCACACCGAAAACTTAGGTTGAAAAAGTAAGTAATCGATTGTTGCGTTTTAGGCAAAATGGGTTGTTTTATCTTACGTTTTCAAGCGATAAATTTAATCCATTTTGACTGAAAATTTGTTTAAAATTAATATTATTTAAATGAGAAATATTTGAATTTGTTGCAACCGAGAGGGGAAACAATTTCGAGATGGAAATATGCAAATTAAGGCATTTATACGGCTTATGACCTATCATTGGCTGGTTAAAATGGCCACTTTACGCACTATGTAACATTTGCCATTCTGCCTTTATTTAAACATCCACATTTCTTCAATGTTTTCCTTCTCTGTTGCAACGAATTTAGATCTAAATAACTCCCCAGGGAGGAAATTCATCCAGTCCACAAACATTTGGGCATACTCAAAACATTGATGAAAAAATAATTATTTGAGTTTTGATTATATACCCAAATATTTAAATTTATTAATATGTTTTCAACGAGTTGCATATAATCAACTATAAGAAAATGGGAATCAAATGTGGAATAGTGGGGTTCAAACATCGAACCTCTGATCCGTAAATTCGCGTGACTAGCCCGGGACCACAGCCCGGTTCAATTAAACTTTTTCGCTTATCACACAAGAGATCTCGGGTTTAATTTCCGACATGGTTTACATGTAATAGTGATTTAAAATGGTGTTTTTACACTAAAATATTTTTTAGTCTGGACTGGCCCTTGAAGCGTAAGACTGATCATCTTACCTTCATGCAACAAAAAAATATCAAAATACGCTGCGATTGGTGTACCAATGGAGTGCCCTATGCACCATTAGGTGCGGAAAGGAAATTATGTTGATGATGAAATTTTTTTGAATGCAATTGACCCTAAATTTCAGATTTGAACGAAAACCGAATATATTCGAAATCAGCCCTTTAATAAATAAATAGAAAATTACTTAATGTTGAGAACCTTTAGTTATAAGTAATTGTATAATATGAGGGCCTTTGTGTGTGTGTTTATGCTACTGTGACGTCATTGTTTGCCCATAATCGCATTTCCAACACATGCTCGACATAAATAATAGAATGATTGAAGTTGATATAGAAGACAATTCTCTACACGCAAAAAAAAATCGTTTTATTATTTATTGATTTACTTATTTATACTGAAAAGTGTACTCAAAAAGTAATAACGCAGGATATCTTGTTAGCAAATCATTAAAAAAATAAAAAATTGTGGCTTATTTTTTTCTGAAATATATAACTTGGCATCAAAATATTCTAAAAAAAGTAACAAAGATTATTCAATATCCCTATTATACATTTTATTTTCCATTTTCTAATTACATATATCGTTATTATTATTATTATAGTTGGATAATTTATATGGCGCCATTTTTGTGAAAATTTTTTCGAGGGAGTTGTAAAATAAATAAATATCACAGCACGTCCTGCAGCTACAGAGTGCAAGGACGATTGAGATTCTAGTTCCTCTTTTCCAATTATGATCTATTTAAATTATAACTGAGATGAGCTAGATTACACGTCTTGCAGCTACAGAGCGCATGGACAGTAAGTTAGTAATAAAATAATACTTAACTTTATTATTGTTATCAAAAACATTTTTCACTTTGTGGTATGACATTTTACACTTATTTGTTTATACATTTGTATAAACCACTTAATTTTTTTAATTACACTTCGACCGGTTTCGAGGTTACTACCTCATCGTCAGGAATTTAACTTACTTATAATTACACGCGTTGCTATTTATATAATAAAATATTGTATGAAAAAGACAGAAAATTGTGTGTAATTATAAGTTAGTTAAATTCATGACGATGAGGTAGTAACATCGAAACCGGTCGAAGTGTAATTAAAAAAATTAAGTGGTCTATACAAATTTATAAACAAATAAGTGTAATACTTAACTTGTTTATCAGATACTCTAAACACAATGACAATTACAATCACCTACTCCACAAACGTATAGTTTATGTTAAGTTTTTGTTTTTTTTATTGTGCGTTTTAAAATATAAATAATAAAGGTTTACATAAATTAAATATAAACATAAATACGTAGTGTTTAAAACTGTCAAAATAAAAACATATTATTTTTCTGTATATTTAGTCTTCTTTGTATATTCTCAGATGTAAAAAATATACATTCTTAAGTGTCCTCGGCAAGTTATTTTTACTATCATCTTGGCGGCCTCCATGGTGTAGTGGTCAAGACGCTTAACTCACACACGAAAGGTTCCGGGTTCGATTCCCGGTGAGAACACATACATTTAATGTGCCTACAATTTTTTTTATTAAGCCTGGGTGTTCTGTGATGTAATTCACCACTGTCATTGGGCCTCCTGGCCAGTTGTAGTGCAAAAAAAAAGTTCCGGGTTCAATTTCCGGCGAGAACTAAAAATTTCAATGTGATTTTTCTCAAGCCTGGGTGTTTTGTGATGTAATTCACTACTGCAATTGGGCCTCCTGGCCTGTTGTGGTGCAAAAAATAAATAAATAATATTATCAACTATAATAATTATCAACTATTGTTTATAATGGAGAAAAATAAATAAATGTATTATTTGATCGTCCGAGGTTCTTCCTTCCCGAGGTCCTTAAAATTAGGTTCCGTATGTTTGTGGCCGCAAATCGTAGAAATTAATCGATGGATTGACTAATTTTTTTTACAGAACATTGCATTTAAGCTGTGAGCGATAAACGATAAACTTGAACGACTTCAGAATACATGCATAAGGTATATTTTTTGTCTTAGGAAATATGACCACATTTCTGACTATCGCAGGCAACTGAAATGGCTCAAAATTCATCAGAGCGGAAAGACTATAACTCCCTTTCACTTCTGTTCCATGAACTTTCTAATAGTCCTAAAGCTCGTATATACCTGCGTGAAAAATTTCAACGCTTATCAGTTCATGGTTCACCTCTTCGTTCTAATTCTCAAAGGACTCTCTTAATACCCATCCACAATTCCTCTTTCTTCTCTAACTCATATAGTGTCCATGCGGCTCGGCGGTGGAATCATCTCCCATCCACCATAAAAAATGTTACTATATTATCTCTGTTTAAATCACGTCTGAAGAAACATCTATTTTCTCTTCCTTAATCTCTCTTTTTTTCTTTTTCCTATTGAGTAATGGTATGGATTTAAGGTAATTTATACATAAATACATTTATTTCTATTTTTAAATACCCTTTTTATTGAAAAAAACTTTTAAATTTGTAATTTTGAATTTCCGCGACAACGGTAATCTCATTGGCCACGCCCCTAACACGTCACGATTCATGTTTATTTGTTCCTGGCCATCGAAATTTGTTTGGAACAATATTACGAATCTTGACGTCACAACAACCGAGGTCAAACACGTCGCATTTTTCTAGCAACGCATTTTTGTTAAATTTATTTTCCACGTTTATGTACGAAAACACTTCTCCACAATATCCATATTGATTTTGAAAATACAATTAAACTATTCTAAATTCATTTCATATATTTTTATCGGTACTCGTAGTATGTAATATTTCCCGATTGTCAACGCCAAACATGTTGCGTTTTTGTTGGGACAAATTTTCGAACAATTTCATTTTAAAAATTATAAATGAAAACGTTTTACCCATGTTTTACCATTATATCCATATTGACATTGAGAATATTTTTTTTTGTAAATTCATTTTACATATTTTTGTTGGTATTTGTAGCATTTGATATTTTCCTATTGCATAAAAAACTCCCCTTGGATCAAATCCAGCAACTGTCCACAGACATTTGGACGTACTTAAAATCTTGATTTCGTTTTTTATTGATTTGCCAGTCGCAGAATCGCAGCACCTAAACGCCTTAACTACCAACTTCGAGATTCTAATCCGAGATATCCCCCCTCTCCCCCCCACCGTTTCATCCCCTAGCCCGCCAAACTATCCCCCCGCGGGGGCGTCAATGATGCGACAAATTGTTTTCACTCTCCGCCCCCTTACACGCTCTTCTAAGTACGCGATCCCTCTACGGGAATACGAACATATAAGTACAACAGAGGTTGAAAACACCCGGTAGTCACCTTCCTACTGTTTAAATATTTTCACAAATAAAAAACATTGAATATAACCTATTTTTTTAATATTTTTTTTTTATTATATTGAAAACATATTATACATAATTATATACAATATTCCCAAGGAGTTTTTTAAAAAAAACTCATTTAGGGACATACAGATAATAATTTTTTTAGAGACGTTTTTAAATTTTAAACTATAATATTATTTAACAAAAGCAGAAAAATTAAAATTATGATATACTACAAATTAAAAAGGGTATGAAAAATACTTGAAAATAACAGAATAAACAGAATACTAGGCATGGAAATAAATTCAAAATAATGTTTACATTATGCAATCTGGGAAAGAAAATTGAAAAAGTTTAAAAATTACATGGATGTATATATACATACTGAACTAGTACAAAATAAAATCATTTTTTTTAATTAACAAAATATGCGCACACCCAATACAGGTTAATTTTTTTTATCAAAAACGTTGAAAAAATTGAAATTATGTATACAAGCCAAAAAAAGTATATAAAAAGAAAAAAACACAAATAACATTTAAATAGTATTAAAAATTACATATACAAGCAAAAACGGTGAAATATTAAAAGGTATATGTTCAAGATGCGCATTCTCTATAAACTAACATTATTTATTCAAAGTACTTCTGGAAAAAATAATTCTTCAATTCGCACGTCCTGTTTCTATATTTTGAAATAGGTACTTTAAATTTTTGTGGCAATTTATTAAATTCCTTGAAACCTATGTATTGTAAAGATCTAGTACCAAACTTCGTAGACTTCACAGATCCAATATATATATTGTTTTTTGATTGAGTACTGTACCGATGGATGTCTCCAATGAAAGCTGGCTTTATGTTACTGTGCATTGAGTCGAGAGTAGTATTAATGATAGTGTCAGTTATCTCGAAATAGGAAAGCATGCTAAAAGGCATGATTTTTGTTTCAAAATAAATGTTCCTTACATGAGTATCATACGGTAGGTGAAACACATTTCTGATCGCTCTATTCTGAATAATCTGCACCTCAGAAATTTTGCTCTTAGTTGCAAAACCCCAAACACAGCATAGGTATGATAAATGCGAATGGACCATAGAAAAAAAGATTGCTCGAAGCAGCGAAACTAGAAGCATTCTCTGAAATCTGTACAGTATTCCAGCTACAGGGACAATCTTTCCTTTCACGCGCTCAACATGTTCATTCCAAGTAAGCTGCGAGTCCACTAACAGTCCCAAGTACTTAGTGCTATTTTTTTTCTCCAGACGATCAACACCAATAAAGACATCAATAGATTCATTACTCTTGTTTCCAAATAGAAGGTAGTGAGTCTTTTTTGCATTCAAGCTCAATTTATTTAAACGCAGCCATTCCGCCAGATGTAAAACGTTACTTTCAACCATCTTCTGTAAATCTTGTTTGTTTTTAGTGTGATATAAAATAGTCGTATCATCTGCATAAAGCTGTATTCCTCCTTTGATGCCCCATTTTGTCACATCGTTGATGTATATAAGAAATAGCAACGGACCGAGTATAGACCCTTGAGGTACCCCGCAGGTGATTTTACCAGAATTGCTAAACTTACCTCCAACTTCTACCAAAGATGATCTGTTTGAAAGATAGTCTTTAAAAATTTCTAAACGTATTCCAGTTACACCAATATACTGAAGTTTTTCGATCAAAATGCTGTGGTCCACAGTGTCAAAAGCCTTTTTTAAGTCTATGAAAACACCAGCAGTATAATCACCTTGGTCTAAATGTTTCTGTATCGTAGAAATAAAGTCAGATTTCTATTTGTTGTTCGGTACTTTAGACGCAAGAGTATTAGGCTATTTATTTTGTAAATACCCCCATTGAATCTTTCTCTCTTCATTCTGTGCCTCATGCCTGCGGATGGTAATTACGCCTTACTCCAGACGTGACTCATCTGTGGATATTTTTCTTCCATCTGGAACGGTCTTGTGCTCTTCTGTAGGTATTTGTCAGTGATAATTCTCCATCTTGTCGGGTGATTTCCAAGGCCCTTGTCTCTTAGACACTTCCCAGGAGAATAGTTTTCTTCAAACCAACTGGGTTGCCCCTGAAAATATGTCCAAAGAACTGCAGGATTGGATTCAAGTCTTTCTCATATGTCCAGTTCGTGGAGTGTAGATACATTCGTACGTCTAGCCGTTCACGGGATCCGCAGCATCCGCCGCCAACACCACATTTCGAAAGCCCATTGAATCATGCAACGCTCATTATTTATTTATTTGTTTATGCTCAAATAAGTAAGTTCATAAGATCTTAATAAATAATATAAACTTTTAACAATATTACAATTTTTTTATGAAAACTTCTCAATAAAACATTTTTCAAATTAATTTTAAATATTACGATTTTTTCTATCTCCTTTATTTCTTCAGGTCACTCATTGTACACTTGTACAGCTTCAATCTCTTGTACAATGAGTTTTGAGATTCTGTTTTTCTCCTCATTGCTAATCTAATCTTTTTTTTACCCTTTGTTTCACATGAATGACATTTTTGGTTAAATTTTATTATTGTTTTTATTTTATTCATCCCCTTAATTATTTTATGTAGAAAAATTGCTACATTATATTTAATTTGCTGCTTTACTGTGAGCAAGCCAATTTCTCTGTGCATTCTTTCTACATTAGAATAGATATTTCTTTTGAGGAATCGCCTTATTTGGAAGAATTTGTATATTTTTAATTTCTCTTTCTTAACAAAAAAAAGAATGGAAGAACAGTAACTTATGTGTGGACATATTATTTATTTAAAGATTAGAACACTTTTTTTTATATCTATTACATTTCGTAATCTTCCCATAAATGAAATTATTTTTGTTACATATTTTTTTTTATTTTTTATTTAAATCTTAAAGTAGGGCACACATATCATACATATTGTTATGTGTGTTCTAATAATAACATTGAAAATATATTTAATTTATAAATTGTTTATCACATATGTCTTGACCATTATTTTAAATTTTGATATGTTTTTTTCTTCATAAATATTTTTTTCCATTTCGTAATACTTTTTAATTGCTTTAAATAAAATTGAATTTTGTGACTTTGCCTTTTTCCTAAATGGAAGTCTAATTTTGTTCTTTTCTCTAGTATTGTGATCGTGTTCATGCTGGTTCCGATCAATTTTTTTCCAAAATTCTGTTTTTTTATTAGAGTTTATAATTTTATGAACAAATATCATTGTATTGTAAAATATTCTTTGTTTATATGTTAATAATTTCAGTTCATTTACCATCGACTTTACCCTCGTATATCTGTTTTTTTCAAAATGATTCTAAAGGCTTTATTTTGTAATACAGTTAGTTTATCTATGTTTTCTTTGTTTGATAAAAATAAAATGCTACTACAGTAGTTAACGTGTGGTTCAATAATTGCTTTGTAAATAGTTTTGCAGGAGTCCTTATCAATAAATCTTCTGATCCTTCCCAAAATTGATATTTTTTGAGAATGTGTTTTGAAATTCAAATGTCTATCCATGTATATAAACTCTGAGATGCTTTATTTCATTCACATAATTTATATTTAAATGATCATTATTGATATTGTATCCCTGGTATTTATGAGTTATTTACAAAATGACGGTTGTAAGTTTCCAATGGTGTCTCACCCCTGGTTTTGATTGAGAGAAGTAAAGCAGCAAATGCACAAATTACCATATTAATAGGCGCTTTTGCCACTGCTGTAAGTGTGTGCGCGCATGTATACCCGTGTCACTGTATGGGGGAGACGATTCACTAAAGATATTTAAATTGGACAAAGCTCATTCGCGATTACACGCCTCAATTGCGCAACGCTGTGAGACTCATAGATAGCGGGATCTAGAGGAATCCATTAAATAAACGCATCTATCAATTTATTATAGATTCACTTAATTCATTTCTTTATTCTGAAACGCGAAACTCTTGGGAATGGTTTCTTCTGAAAATTATTATAGGCCCATATAGGGTTATAGCTGATTTGTTATTCTTATTTAAAATAATGAAATCAATAATTGACAGCCCCGCTTTACTTGAACTAATTCAAAATCAAATACCCGGTAGGTGCACTAGAAGTAGAGAATTATTTTATTGTGACAATTCTCGTACCAACTTCGAAATGCATTCACCTATATCCAGAATACATAGGTATGGAAATAAGTTCGAACAAATATTTGATATTTTTAATACAAACTCATTAAATTAAAAATGTAATTTTACTCGTTATTTTTTAGAAAAGGAATGAATTTATTAAAAAATGTATTATTAAATTTAACTTTGTTTTTTTTGGATACGAATTTTTATTTATTTCCTTATATATAAAATATACATTTGTGATTTATTGCCAAATTCCAACTTCTTCCAACCTACTGTTAAAAAAAAGGTGTTATTAAGATTATTTAAGCTTTCACATTAATCCAAAAAACTTATTATTTATAAAGTATTATTGTAGCATTATTTTTCTTTTTCATTATAACCTAGCTAAATACTAGTCACATTATGTTTAGATACCAACATAATATAAATTCCTAAATTCCACAGTCATGGTCAAAAAAATGTTGTCTTCAAAGGTGTAAAAAATTATAATAATCTTCCCAATGAACTAAAAACTATAAAAATAAATATCAATAAACAAATTTAAAGTAAATCTAAAGAATTTTTTTGAACACGTAAAAACTACATTAAATTAACATATTACAACAGAGATGAAGAACATTTAAGAAAAGGTAATATAGAAGTCTAGGCATCTACAGGGCTTATGACCTGTCCATGGCTGATTTAAGTGGCCACTTTACACACTGTGTAACATTCACCATTCTGCCTATATTTGAACATCTATATCCCTTCAACTCTTTCATCTGTTGATGTTTGTGAAGTTAAAGAGCTGAAACCTTTGTTTATGCGGGTGAGATTCATCTAATTGAATTATTTCACCCACATACTAGGCAACGCCTGAAAATATTATTTTTTCAATTTCTATACTTCTTCATGGACCGGGTAATTTATCAACAATATTTTGAGTTTGTCCAAATTTTTGTAGACAAGAACTGGATTCAACTCCCTGGGGAGCTGTTTAAATTAACATATTACAACAGAGATGAAGAACATTTAAGAGAAGGTAATATAGAAGTCTAGGCATCTACATCTAATATTTTCAGGCGTTGCCTAGTATGTAGGTGAAATAATTCAATTAGATGAATCTCACCTGCATAAATAAAGGTTTCAGCTCTTTGACTTCACAAACATCAACAGATGAAAGAATTGAAGGAATATAGATGTTCAAATATAGGCAGAATGGTGAATGTTACACAGTGTGTAAAGTGGCCACTTAAATCAGCCATTGACAGGTCATAAGCCCTGTAGATGCCTAGACTTCTATATTACCTTTTCTTAAATGTTCTTCATCTCTGTTGTAATATGTTAATTTAATGTAGTTTTTACGTGTTCAAAAAAATTCTTTAGATTTACTTTAAATTTGTTTATTAATATATAATTTTTATAGTTTTTAGTTCATTGGGAAGATTATGATAATTTTTTACACCTTTGAAGACAACATTTTTTTGACCATGACTGTGGAATTAAGGAATTTATATTATGTTGGTATCTGAGTGACTTATTCATCTCAAATTCTTTTTTTTATTTTTTTTTTATAAATTAGTATGGTAGAATTTATTTTCTAAAGAGTGTCTACTGTATGAACCTTAAATATTTTATATGGACTCTCCGTATTGAATGTTGAGGGTTTCTTTAGAACTACTTTAATAATTAATCTTTGTACTATTTTAAGAGGGTTTAATATATTGGCGTATGAACCACCCCACCCTACAATACCATATTGTAACAAAGATTGTACAATTGAGTAATAAGCTATTTTTAAATGATTGATTTTAAATTATTCATATATCTAATAAATATGTATTTTCATTTTCTAATTCGTTTAACTAGTTCACTAATATGGCCTTTCCATTCAAAAGGTAATTTTTACTGTTTTTTGAATGAAAGCGGTTTAGCTGTTTTTTGCAGAATTACTGCACTCGATAACACCAATATCTATTTTTTTCTGCATAACTACATTTAATTGATATCGGTTGCTTATTATTTGATATATGTATTTTTACGGCCTGGCACGTAGGCCCTCTTTGGAGTGATTTTTTTACCAATGGCATTTTGAAATTTCTTTATTTTCTTCATATAAAAATGACTTTTTTCGTTGATTGATTTGGTGTTTATTTTGTAGAACTCAATATTTAAACTTATAGTATTATAAATCAAATACTGATTTGAGTCTACTGAATACTTTATTTTATTCATAATATTTCAATCATGTTTTAAAATTAAAATGAGCAGCAACCTATTATAATATTATTGATATATTTTCGACAACAATTATCTAAAGTTATAAAACTATAAAGCTTCATTTATTATCTCACAATACAAACATGTATATCAATAAATACTTTGTTATATTTTTTCCGAAATTCAAATATAGATACCTAAATTCCCCATTACCTATTAAACACTTAGCCTCCCCCTTAACCATTGGTTTTTCCCTCAATTATGATTAATGTACATGCTATAGTTCATAGGATTATTTTTATTTTCTACATAAGTACCTTGAATTGTATGACTATATAAGGACATCCAATTCATCTAATCTTCCCATTCGTTTAAAAATGCCCTAACAAGGCGAAACAATTGTCACCAAATTTTTGTTTTTTATTTTTTTTATATTTGTAAAAATAAAATAAAGTGTTCAGTGGACTCAAATCAGTGTTTGATTTATAATATTATAAGTTCCAGGGTATAAACTCAATCAACTTTCGGGTGTCTACAGGAGTGCTTCAAGGGTCAGTACTCGGACCACTCCTCTATCTCCTTTACACTAAATATATATAGAACATTTTCAAAGAATGTGGATTGTGGTCTCACTGCTATGCAGATGATACGCAGATTTATTTTTATTGCAAACCAGGCGAGAGAAGAGTGCTTGTCAATTTAATTGATGGATGCATCAAGAAAACAGGAAATTGGATGGCTGAAAACAGACTAACATTAAACCCATCTAAAACTGAACAATTGTGGGTGGCTTCAGCCAGACGACAGAATTTGATCCAGAATACGGCTCTAACTAATGTAGGGAGTACCGCTTTACCCACCGTTAAACTACTGGGAGTTTTACTCAATTCTGACCTTTATCTTGACGCTCAAATTAGTAGAACGATAAGTTCATGCTTCTACCAGCTGAGACAAATTAAATGCATACGCAAAGATTTGCTGGTTGATGCCGCCCGTCAATTAATAAATGCGTTTGTAGTGTCTAGAGTCGATTATTGTAATGGTATCTATGCAGGTCTACCAATGAACAAAATGACTCGCCTACAATCTGTATTGAATGCCGCAGCGAGACTTATTTTCAAAATCTCTAAGTTCAGTCATATCACTCCACTACTTCGGGAACTACACTGGCTACGTTTTCCACAGAGGGTCGAATACAAACTCTGTTGGCTTATGTATAAGTCACTGCACAACTCTGCTAGCTGACAGGCGTCTCACGCTTAGATCAGCTACGTCTACGGCGAGAGGAAAAGTTATTATACCTCTACGTAAACAGCGCACTAAACTTAGTGAACGCGCATTTGCGGTCGCAGGCCCTATGGCATGGAATGCTCTCCCAGCAGAGGTGCGAGGCTGTGATAGTGAAGTGATGTTTCGGAAAAAACTTAAAACCCCCTTGTTTTCTTTTAAATAAATCCGTAGCGTGTGACAACAAAATAAATTGTTTTAATTAAATTACAAATTTAAAAGCTTCAATTAAATTAACTTAACAATAGAATCACCATGTAAAGCGCCCTTGAGGTATTTTATTACGAAAATGGCGTTATATAAGTTATCCATAATAATAATAATAAAAAAAGTGACTTTTTTCAATTGAAATATGTGAATGTTAGTTAATTGAATTTAATAAATCTTTAGCTTGGATCTCAAAGGGCCAATGTCGCACATCACAATATTACAGGAGAGTAGTCTTTCAGTTTTTGAGACTTTATTATGAGCTGTAGGACATGTTTGATGTCGAATATTATTGAAAAACATTACTAAATGTGTAATTGAATATAAAATAGACAAATAAACATTCATCTAAATGGATATCGACCGTCTATGGTATGCTGGAAGGAAAAAATGAAATTTTTAGATCCAAGCCATTGAAATGTTGGCCTACGCATTATACGTACATATGGATATGTATGTTTATATGGAAATAGAATTTAACATTTTCCGAAAAGCAACTTACATGGATATCGACATTGATAACTCATCAAACCACCCTACTTCCCAAAAACATCCCGCATTCCATTAAATGTTACATAGTTTAATAAATGTTCTTCTTTCTAAACTTAACTTCGAAAATGAATTAAATTTAATAGAAAAAATTACTATTAATAATGGGTATACAATTGATTTAATAAATACCCCTTTCAATACAAAAAGTCCATATAAAATATTTAAGGTTCATACAGTAGACACTCTTTATAAAATAAATTCTATTATACAAATATATAAAAAAGAAAAAATAAAAGAATTTGAAATGAATAAGTCACTCAGATACCAACATAATATTAAAATTCCTAAATTCTACACAAGTCATGGTCAAAATAGCTTTGTCTTCAAAGGTGTAAAAAATTATAATATTTTTCTTAATAAAAAAAATAATATATCAATAAATAAATTTAAAGTTAATCAAAAGAAATTTTTTGAACTCGTGTAAAAACAACATTTAATTTTAATTAGAATGAATGTATTATTGTTTTATGTTTTTTCTTTATAAATCCTATGTTTTTATTTTATTTTCATGTACTCGTATTTAAAATTATATAAACTCTTATAAATAAACAACTAAAACAGTGTAAGTCACTCTCCAAGCACAAGAGTTAGTCTCTAATTTTGGAGAGTTACCGTAATAACGTTTACTAGATGTGTAAAAGTAGATATGTTTAGAGTTTTACAAAATCTTGTACATTTTATGAAATTTATGAATAAAAAATAAAAAAATAGAAAGATAAAGAAAAAATCAGTCTAACAATTTTTATATCCTGTCAACAGTAATTAAAATAATACTAATAATGATAATAAATGGAGAAGAATTATTTATGTAAATACTACGAGTATATCCACAAATGTACCCAAATTTTTACCAAATAATATCAAACCTGCTTTTTATACAAATAACAATATTGGTAAATTACTGCTTAATAATAAAGATAAAAATAGTTTCTTAAATAATTCCGGTGTTTACCAATTAAAATGCAATTCTTTTCCTTCAGCTTACGTTGGAAGAACATCAAGAAATTGTGATATTCGTGTTAAAGAACATATGAGGTGTCTTCACAATAATAGTTTCTCTGAATTCGCAAATCACCTAATCAATTTAAATCATGACTACTGGAGTAGAGTAAAAATACTGGAGTTAAATAAAGGGTTAAAAGTAAATAATATGGAAATATTTCACACTAGGAAAGCTTTAAAAAATAATTTTCCTTTAATCAATAATTAAACAAACTTCCAATATAGTCCTTTATACGATGTTGCACTGTAATGATCACCCTATAAAACCTATTAGGCTTATCCCTTCCCTCCATTCCATCTATGTTTTTCATTAATTCTCAAACAAGATAATATTTTCATATTTTAATCAGTGCATGTTTGTCCTAATCAGTGCATGTGCTTATTAAAATGCATGTCATGTTGGTTGGTCACTTAACTAGTCACTAAAATCAACAGATGGAAGAAATGAAGAAATATGGATGTTCAAACAAAGGCAAAATGGTGAATGTTACACAGTGCGTAAAGTGGCCACTTAAACCAGCCAATGACAGGGCATAAGCCCTGTAAATGCCTAGACTTCCATATTCCCTTACTTAAGGTATTCTCCATCCCAGTTGTAATTTGTTAATTTGTAAAACTTTTTATTGTATCCTTTCTAACTAATTTCACATATTTTTTTCTATATATTCTGTATTATTTAGTATGTTAGCATGTATTTTATTTTTTATAAATGCCTTTTGGGCGTTAATGAACAAAATAAATAAATAATCATACAAATATTCAATAACATTAAGTGTATGCTTTAATTGCGTTTTTTTTGTACTTCTAATTAACAGTTCACAATACAGTCCAGGTATGGAATTGAAAAAACAAGGATAAATGTAGACTGAATGCGTCCGAATTGCGATCTCTCACGTAAACGTGTGGTAAAAGTTTTTATAATAGCCATCCAACTGTCGAGATTCGTGGATTTTGTGCGGTGCGGCTGAGCCAAGCATTATCGACAAAATCGAGAAAAGGTTTCGTTGGTTTGGACATTTAGAGTGAATGGACAGCGAAAAAACGGCCAAAAAGATTTTTGATGCGAATGTTGATGGATGCAGAAAATAGCAAGACCGAGAAAGAGATGGCGTCACCAAATCTAAACATACTCGATGGACTATCACAGGTCGGAATAATCGCGGCGCGTGCATGTAAAGATGTATTTTTTTTTTCAAGGAATAACCCGCTAAGCCTCTATTTTGAGGCTTGTCAGCAGGTGGGATAGAGGGGATATGTAAGGTGATGGAAAATACACCACAACACCCAGACCAATTGAGAAAAAAATATTTCTTGGATTTCTTTCTTGCAACTCGCGGGAATCGAACCCGCGACGCCAGTTTCACAGTTGGCCGTCTAACCAACTGCACCACGGCGCCTGTCGGTACAGTTGAATCTAGAGATGGCGAGGTCTTTATTCAAAGACAGAGTTATATGGCGTCTCATACTAGTTAGTATGTTTTTTTTTTTTTTTTTTTTTTTTTAATTTCGTAACTATGATTATTTATTAAATATATAAAATTTGATTAAATCAAGGGACAGGAGAACTATTAATGATTTATTAGTTATATTTAAAATCATTAATTCAGTATAGGACAGTCCTGAAATTTTGGCCCTCATTGGTTTTAAAGTTTTTTTTTTTATTTTATATTTATTTTTTTATTTAATAGCATAATTACACAATTTTAAAATTTAAAAAAAATTTCACTTGTTATATTTTTACTAAAACTAAAATCCCACTAAGCCACTTTTTGTAGCTTGTTGGTTTAATAATATTTGAGTATGCGAAATGTCTGCAGATAAATATAGATTTCATCTCCTAGGGAGTTCAAGACAAATTAACCAACCAATGGCAGGTTATAAGTGCTGTAAATGCTTAAAATTATTTTTCCTTTTCCTTAATGATTTTCCTTTCCGTTGAAATAAATTTCGTTTATTTTTGTGTCCACTTTTTACGCCGGGCCATTCTGTATGACAGGTAATAAATAATGGAGCAAAATAGGCCCCAAGTCACCGGGGCAATTATGGCCATGTCCACATAAGCCTTATGATTGGTCGGACCGTTTCTGGGTAGCTACCCCTACTCAAGTTAAGCTTCTGAAAATGTCCCACGAGGAACATTTACTGAAAGAAATATAACTTCTTTAATTCGCCTTTTTCTTGAAACGCATTTGATAAAAATGAAAGATATAGAAGTACATGTAAATGCGTAAATGTCTATTTACAAATTAAAATATATTGTATCGGGTTGTGGTCCCGTGGCTAGTGTCTCAAACTCACGGACCAAAGGTCCGTCGTTCGAATCCCACTCTACCCCAACTTGATTCCATTTTCTAATAGTGAGTTATTTACAACTCGTTGAGAATGGCCCTCAAAATTAAATATTTGGGTAAATCATAAGAACGCAAATATTTCTGTTAAAAAAAATAAAAAAAATAAGAAAAAGTTATATTTGGTCATAGAATTAAGAAAAGTCCAGAAGGAGAGTAGAATCATATTTGATTACATCGGACTGTGTCAAAAAAAACCCGTAATGTGAAGTCACCGTGTAATGTTACCAGATCGCGAAAAATATAATCATAACACAAATATAAGATAATTATTTAAAAACAAAAAAAGTAAGTTTTTAATTTCTCTAAAATTTTTTTGTGCATACGGAAACATCGATTGACACAACAGAGTAGATAAATTAAGGGTCATTTAATAAAAAAAAATAATTAATGAACTTAAAAAATAAAACGACGAACGACGAAAGCCCGTAGGAGAATGTCTATTCAATTATATGTCATTGACTGGACGTTTTGTTGGTCCATTCAGTTTTTTAATAGATACTTCAAGTAATGAAATAAATATAATTTGAATCTAATATTCAACATATTTGCAAGTAAACAAGTAGGATCTTTAAGCAAACAAATCATAGAAATCAAATAATGTTCCCTCGCCGGGAAAATATAAGGCTGTGTCGCGCGCTCCTTCCTTCCCGTCGGCCCTAGCATCTCGCGTCCTTTTCCCCCTCCCTTATTTCGCGCAATCATCCCTTAAGGCTTTTGCGGTTCCCTTTACAAGAGAGAAAATCCTCTGGGAGTGGAATGGGGGTTTGTATGGCGTTGCTAAGGACGCCGTTGCCACGGCGATGGCTTTAATTGAGCTTCGAATCAATGACACTTATTTTCGATATTATTTTATTACAGTCATACAATTACAAAAAAACAAGTTGATTTAAAAATGAAACCAATTAGATTTATGGGACTTTACATGAAATTCATACGCGCATCAAACTGAATCCGACTGAACTACTCACAAATAAGTAGTTTTACGTTTTGACCATTAGGTACTCTATAGACGTCGCGA